>NC_139669.1:9331765-9349265 GCF_951799395.1 Argentina silus
GGTAGCACATGCTGATGTCTAGAGTGTAGTTAAAGTGTGCCACAGTTAATTTGAATGCAGCCTGGCATCTATATTCTGTGTACTGTACACACAGAAGGCTGTTAGTGTGCGGTAGGCTGAGTGAATGCAGTTTATGAATATGTATGTAAACTGGTCAGAAGTATCTGGCTCAAGGTCAGAGCAACAATGTCCCCACGTCAGGAATCCTGATCAGGCTCTTCTCCACAGCAGCAATATCTGCAAATAATATTGACACCTTAAACAACATATGAATTCATTGAGAGGGAGAAAAAAATCCATTTCAAATGATTTTTCCATCAGTAAAAACTGGAATGTGGCCATTAATAATTCGGAGTGAATTCTCAAGCGATTGATCTACAGAGATCTCTGAGTCTTGACGGATGTGAGGGGAGAGGGAATTACTGCTGTGCACTAGAGAGGATCTATCCACAAAATAAAGCATGCCCCTCATGCACACGCACACACACACACACACACACACACACACACACACACACACACACACACACACACACACACACACACACACACACACACACACACACACACACAGTATCAACAGTAAAGGTATTCCCATCTCTCTCTAATCACAGTTTACCAAGCAATCTATTAATTCTCTGATTTGGTGTACTCTGTGTGAGGGAAAATACATCCCCAGTGAAAAAAAAGTATACTTAAGTGTATTGAAAATAGATTACAGGAGTAATTAATACAGCATGCTTAAAATTAATACATACAAATATATTAAAAACATAAATACTTACTTACGGTACACTAAAGTTGTACTGACTTTGTACTTTTGTGTCCTTACTCAAAGTATACATTAATTTCATGTCAATAAATGTGTGCTTTAGTACAGTATATACCTACAAGAAGTGTACTAGAATTTAATGTATTATAAATTGTACTCTAGTATACTTATACAAAAAGCATACTTTATTGCCATGTAATTGAATCTATATTTCAGTACACTTACAGTCCCTGAGTGTTCGGTTATCTGGTCCTTCAACTAAAGCAGTTGCACTTTTAATGGGCTCAAACGGAAAATCAGTTTTGGCAAGTAGACCATCTCAGCAATAGCTTTGACTAAAAACATTTTTAGAGTATTCTGAAAAAATCCCAATAAACAAATATGAAATGAAGTATGTTTAGAATATAATGTTAATATACTTTTAGTATATTTCATGTCATTTACATATTACCCAGCATTCCTGAAGTACTTTTTTATTAACAATAACACTTATATTCTACATGACTGTATAAAATAACAGACAAATTGAAGTCTGACGCCACCCGATTAATTGCAATAGGAGTAGCTCATGTTGATAATCCGCCAACGAAATGTGTACTTCCTCGTCGCCATTTTGGTCTGTATGCCCACAGAACGTGCTGAGTATTCGCTCTCATCTAGAACAACACGAGAAGAAGCCAAAGGCGGCCCCTGGACAGCTTTGTGCAGGGATCTGCCAATCGAGCAGACACACTGGGTAACCAAGACAAGAAGCACACAGGAACACGCCTCAGCCCTCAGCCTGCAACCATCCTTGCCGTATTGGATACCTGTAGTGTCATTTATTCTGATTCTGTGAAAATATCATAAAAGTATAGGAGTTACTGTAGGTAATGTGAGAAATGTGAGTACTGCATTCGAAGTTGACTCAAATTGTAATGATTTGAGAAATTGACTAATACTGTTTGATCCAAAGCAGATGGAGAATGGTTAAAGTGCCATTATAACTTCAATTAGATTGAAAATGCATTGGTCTTTATGTTATTTTTTTTATTGTAATATTTAACCTTTACTAATCTAAGAAGTCCCATTGAGGTCTTGCAGCAGGCCATCTGCCAAGCAAGGAGGCCCATAGGCTTCTGACTTGTACTGTACATAGGGCTAAATGTTAAGTGGCTAATTATTTGCAGTTAAAGTTGCATTAAACTTCTTATATACTTCATACTATTTGACAGTCGCTTTGAATATGACTAAGATTATATTCTAAGTGTGTTGACAGTACATCTCAGATAATGTATATACTTAAATATGAATTAAAAGAGGTCAATTTAACATATTTCAAGTGTACTTAATATGCCAAAAACCTACACAATTAAATTTTTTAAGTATATTAAATATAACTTAATTACACTTTGAACTGGATCATTTTATGTATATATAAGTCAATTTGAACTCAAGCATACTAGAAATATAATACTTAAGTATACTCATTGAAACATATCATCATTGAAACACCACTTTGTACTCGGTGGTATGTTGTTACTACTGTAACTGAGTTGAAATCTTTGCAATGAGCACCAAAGGGTGTTGTGACCAAACAATGCATTTATACTTGTATAATACTCCTTCAAATAGGACTGAATACAGGAAGAGCATTATCAGTGCATGTTTGCTTTGAGCCTGGAGATACTACTGCATTCCATTGTGTGACATCACAACTAAAACTGAAGTAAGACTGAGCAGCTCAGGAAGTGCTGCCAGTTAAATTAAAAAAAATATGCAAATAGAATATGCAAATAGGGGAACTTATTTGGAATATTTTGAATGTCTAAGCTAATTGGTCGCTAGAGAGAAGATGCTGATGCAGGCAAGTTTCCCTGCCTGATACAAAGCCACCCAGCCAGCCAGCCAGCCACACAACACACAAACACACACACATCTACACAAACACACACACACACAGCACGCAGCATGCACGCACACGCAGCACATGCCCACACACACACACACACACACACGAGCACACGTGCACATGTGCATGCATACACACACACACACACACACACACACACACACACACACACACACACACAAAATACTCTTTTAACACCCTGCCTCTCTAAAGCCATTTAACTGCCCCCTTACTTAACAATACTCTTTTCTGCCTGAATTCATATCCAGAAGCATTAAACATCCTTTCATTCTTCTCCTCCATTATCATTCCTCTTTAGAGCTCCCTTTTGTTCTCACTGGTGTTAAAAGCTGGCATTAGCACACAGGAGCATCCGCGTTTGGTCCTTTATACATTATGAACCATTTCAATCTCTCATCTGCTGTTAAGCAGGACGGTCTGTCTAGTTAGTCAGCTCTTAAAGAGAGGAGATGTACAGTGCATTCGGAAAGTATTCAGACCCCTTCACTTTTTTCACATTTTGTTATATTACAGCCTTATTCTAAAATGGATTCAATTCACTTTTTTCCTCATCAGTCTACACACAAAACCCCATAATGACAAAGCAAGGTTTTTAGAAATGTTTGCTAATTTATTACAAATAAAAAACTGAAATATCACATATATAGTGCCTTTGGAAAGTATTCAGACCCCTTCACTTTTTCCACATTTTGTTGTGTTATAGACTCAATTTAAAATGGATTAAATTAAAATAATTTGCCATCAATCCACACACAATACCTCAGAACGACAAGAAGTTCAACTTATTGAATATATAAGTATTCAGACCCTTTGCTATGACACTCGAAATTGAGCTCAGGTACATCCTGTTTCCATTGATCATCCTTGAGATGTTTCTACTACTTGATTGGAGTCCACCTGTGGTAAATTCAATTGATTAACATGATTTGAAACGGCACACACCTGTCTACAGCCATGAGGTTGAAGGAATTGTCCGTAGACCTCCGACACAGGATTGTGGGTACAAAAACAATTCTGTAGTATTGAAGAACACAGTAGCCTCCATCATTCTTAAATGGAAGAAGTTTGGAACCACCAAGACTCTTCCTAGAGCTGGCCACCCAGCCAAACTGAGCAATAGGGGGAGAAGGGCCATCGCCAAGAACCCAATGGTCACTCTGACAGAGCTCCAGAGTTCCTCTGTGGAGATGGGAGAACCTTCCAGAAGGACAACCATCTCTGCACCACTCCACCAATCAGGCCTTTATGGTAGAGTGGCCAGACGGAAGCCACTCCTCAGTAAAAAAGCATGACAGCCCCACATGACAGCCTGCTTGGAGTTTGCCAAAAGGCACCTAAAGGACTCTCAGACCATGAGAAACAAGATTCTCTGGTCTGATGAAACCAAGATTGAATTCTTTGGCCTGAATGCCAAGCATCACATCTGGAGAAAACCAGGCACCACTCATCACCTGGCCAATACCATCCCTACGGTAAAGCATGGTGGGGCAACATCATGCTGTGGGGATGTTTTTCAGCGGCAGGTACTGGGAGACTAGTCAGAATCAAAGGAAAGGTGAACGCAGCAAAGTACAGAGAGATCCTTGATGAAAACCTGCTCCAGAGCACTCAGGACCTCAGACTGGGCCGAAGGTTTACCTTCCAACAGGACAACGACCCTAAGCACACAGCCAAGACAACGCAGGGGTGCCTTCGGGGCAAGTCTCTGAATGTCCTTGAGTGGCCCAGCCAGGGCCCGGATTTTAACCCAATCAAACATCTCTGGAGAGACCTGAAAATAGCTGTGCACCGACGCTCCCCATCCAACCTGACAGAGCTTGAGAGGATCTGCAGAGAAGAAAGGGAGAAACTCCCCAAATACAGGTGTGCCAAGCTTGTAGCGTCATACCCAAGAAGACTTGAGGCTGTAATCGCTGCCAAAGGTGCTTCAACAAAGTACTGATTAATGCGTCTGAATACTTATGTAAATGTAATATTTAAGTTTTTTATTTTTAATAAATTAACATTTCTAAAAACCAGTTTTGGCTTTGTCATTATGGGGTATTGTGTGTAGATTGATGAGGGAAAAAATCAATTTAATTCATTTTAGAATAAGGCTGTAACATAGCAAAATGTGGAAAAAGTGAAGGGGTCTGAATACTTTCCGAATGCACTGTATAACCGTACTCTCAACACTCCATTAGAGAGGAGGGAAGAGCCCTAATCTGTCACAACCCTTTCTGACGAGCCTCACTGTAATGAGTGTGCACACACACACACACACACACACACACGCACACACACACACACACACACACACACACACACACATTAGGATCCACCAGTCACTATGACACAAAGAGGGCACCAGCACCCATACAGTATGTTTTCAGAACAGACTTCCTCCTTAACTATCAAGAACAGTTGATGAAGAGAACAGGAAGAGAACAGGGGATGGTTGCACACCAGGTAATGAGATGCAGAGGGAGCAGACACCTGCTAGGTACACTTTATTTGCACATTCTTTCCCAAACACAATGAGGTTAATCACCTGTGGAACTGGTGGTGCTTTATGTGTGCGTCACAATAGAGGAGTCGTGCTACATTAAACACACAGATGTTCTCCTGCTTTGTGTTTCCTCTCTACAGCCTCCTAGCTCTTCCATAGAGAGAACACTACTGCAGATGGTCTGAGCTGCACCTGCAATCCCACCCTACCTCTTACTTACAAATAAATAAACAAACATACCTGCAAAGCACAGGGGCTAGACCAAGGAATATTGATAGACCTTTGGCGGAAGCAAACAGACACCTTTTGTTCTTCTTTGACTACAGTATCTAGGACGAGTCAGGAAGTCCTCTATTTCATCCAATTTTCACTCAATAGTCTGTTGTAAACCCGTTGTAATGGTTTTCTTTCTATCTGTCCTGGATAAGAGGGGACCCATCACTCCTGTTTCATTTTACAGGCCCTGTCAGCTTGGAAGGCCCTTTCAACAGATGTAGTTACAACTTTATTTGCTGGCTCCATAAAGGTGACTTATAAGGCGGTACTGTGTGGCCGCCCAGAAGACGTCAATAGGAGATTAAAAGGTGAGAGGAGAGAAAGGGACAGACTTCATTAAAGCTGATCTAAAGCTGCTGCTAACACCTATCAATATGTGACAGACACAACCAGGATAGTCAGGGGGACCAATTGAGTTTTGGCCTCTTATTGACTTCCATTGACTCTTATTGACTTTCACAGAGATGTATTTCTTATGAGAGGTACCAGGCTGGAGGGTAATCTCTGTAAAGTAGACGTTTATTTTTGACAACGGAAGATAAAATGTCAACTGAAAAGCAAAGGACACATGATATAAGGAACCTGAACCAGACTGCCTCCAGTTATAGCATAAACAGCAATGGACTGCATCAAGCCCTCCTGATATCATCTGATACCGTAGAACAAATAGCATAGAGTATCATATTAAGTCATAGAATTATACAATACCATAGGATACAACTGTTAAAATATAAGAATAGTATGATATACAAAAACAAAGTGTAAAAAAATAGGGAGTTTGTTATTGTTGCCAGGTCATTATGGCAATATATGAATGTGAGATCTGAGGCAACATGATGTTCTGTCAGGTAGCACAGAACATCATGCAGAGCAGGATCAGAACGCTGAAAAGGGTTCATTAAAACTGCAAGCAGGGAGCCAACAACAAGCAGCCTCTTCACATGGAATATGAAAAGTTAGCCTCCAGCTGCGACCTTTGCTATCCAACATGCAGAGATAATATGGCAACAGAGGGACTCACGGCCAGCAGCAAACACGTATGTAATCACACTCTGCACCAGCCTCAGAGTTGACCAAAAACTAGCACAAGCAACAACATAATAATAGGCTAGAATGTGCTAATATGCTAGAAACACACTAGAAATATTAAACAAAAACCTCGTAGACCTCTTTTTTACTGAATAGAAATGCTTGTGTGGAGTAACCAACTGCGTAAAGGTTTTTCGTTGTGTCTTTCAGTGGTAAGGTTGATGTGAGACAAACTCCATCACAGGGTGACGCTAGTACAAACGTACAATACTATAAACATAGAGATCGCATAACCTGTTGAGCACAATGGTGCAATGGTTCAATGCAAGGTCAGTATGTACTGTAGGAGACAGGAGCAGAAGATGCAAACAGAAGCAAACATAACATACTGTAGTCTGTCTGCATCGGACAAAGTGACAATTCAAATGTCTTTATTCTGAATGCGATGGTTTATGAAGGGAGATGAGCAAAGTAAATGGCCATGATGCATAAACGTCTCCAACTCTTACCAGATTGTTCTGGGTGTTAATGGCGTAGTCAGTTGTGGTTGGCTTGCAGACAGTTCAACAAGGTCACATCCTTGTTCTTTTTCTCTTTCTTTCGTTTCGTACAACTCAATTGGCCACTTGATATTGCCTTGGCAGAACCCATATTTCAAATACCTGATTTGATGGAATATTAATAGAGCTGTTCATGCTTGAAGGGATATGTTATGTTCTTTGAATGAATTAAGAGTCAAACTATTTCAAAAGCCTACCAAGCTCATAAAAGTTAATAAAAGTTCAATTTGGATATCAAACTCAAACTTTATAGACGTTGAGCCTCATGCCAAGAGATATCGTATCATGCCCTGTGGGTTTAATCCCTGTTATGACCCTGAGGCAGCAAGTGAGTGATCTCCCCTTGTGAGGGCTGGCGTGGGTGCAGGCTTTTGCTCCAAACAAAGAGTAACACATCTCATACTACTTACATTGTAAAAGACGTGCTGGTGCACAGCCTTTCTAAGTAAGCTCAACTTTTGGGGAAGGAAGTTTGACGATCCTTATTTTCTGGGTCAGGTGAGGTAACTCAAGAAATCTCAGGCGTCAGATTTATGTCTCTGAAGTGTATATACTAACTGCACAAAGGACACTAGAAAAATATGTTAATGAGCCCACATCCACAACATATTTTAAGATGCCACAACATTGATGGACTCAATTAGTTCGATCAACTCAGCTATATGGATTGCAAAGGCAAAATCCAATATTCAAGTGCATCCAACATAATATTTAGAAATTCTTTGTTAATTCAATGCAAAGAGCATTTAAGCTTGTCAGACTTTTTTTTAAGTTGGATTGTTTACAGTGTACTCTATGAAAGCCTTGACTGAAACCTGTGATCACTAAGATCAGGTGTAAAGATCTGCACGCACACTGGCCCTCACAGGGTAAGACATGTATAGCAAAGCCCCCGGTTCCTAATGCCAGAAGAGTTGTAGAGCAGGAACCTATATTTCAATAGTCTGATATGATGGACTATTTTAGCCATTGAAGCTTGAAGGGTTATATTATGCTCTGATCTGAATAAATTAGAGTCATACTGTACTCTTTCAGCCTACACCAATCTCAGGAAAGTGAGGAGTTCAACGTGGATTTCAAACTTTAAAGAGGTTCAGCTGGGATATTAAGGGTGGAATCCCTGTGTTCTGACCCTGAGGCAACATGAGTAATCTTACTCTGCAAGGGCTGGCGTGGGCGCAGGCTTTTGCCCGAAACAAAGATGAACACATCTGATTCTACATATAACACCTGGATTGAAACCTGTGATTAGTTTGATAGATTAGATGTGTCAAAAGGTGCAAAATCCCACGCCTCCACATCCGCCTTCATAGCGTTAAAATCGCTCACCTCTCCATCATTTTGTTCAGACCCTTGTATCCTAGCTTCAGGATGCTAACGGCAGGAGAGTGGTAGAGCGCTGTGTTACACCCACTAGAACAATGTAAGGTCATGCTCAATATCCCCCTCTTACATCAGGCTGGTTGGCTAATTGGTGATGATGAGGCAGATCTATTCTGATGAGGTGGTGCTGAGCAAGAAGGAGGTCAAGCTGGATGACTAGAAGGTGCTCCTACATGCTTCATTTAAAAGATGGGCTTAAAGGGGTGATCCAGAAGATTACCCACTGCTAATTGATAGTTTCATTATTTCATCCACTGCAATTCCAGTAAAGGGAATGGAAATTGCTTCTTACAATTTTTACATCAAAGAATAAAGCCCCCCCCCCCCTCTCTCTCTCTCTCTCTCTTCCTCAGAGCCCCTCTCTGTCATCCTCCCTCCTCTCTAATCTCCTCATCTGATTGGTCATCACATAGGTCACTGCCCACCCCCCTGGCCCAGCAGTGTTTCCCGATATTTCAGGACACTTTATCTTCTCTGTCCGACTCCTCTCCTCCTCTCCTCCTCTCCTCCCCCTTTCCCTCCTCTCCGGGTGTTCTCCTTTCATCTCTCCTGTTCTACTCTATGGTGGTCTGTCTCCCTGTCCTCCCCCATCTCCCCCTCTTGCCTCGCCTGTCTCCCTCGCTTCTCCCCCTTGCCTTCCCATCTGCTGATCAGGTTGTGATAACTGGGGCCCACTCTCACCCCGCCCTCACCCACCACTCCCCTTTCTGTCCTCTATCTATCACCCCCCCCCCCCCCTTCTCCCCTTCCTCTCAGCCATCACAGATCTCACAGCAGCAGGACCAGACAGAACATCAGCTCAGATAACACGTCCCCGCAGGTCACTGTCTATGAACATGAAGATAAACATCCAACTCCATTCTCTGATGGATATCTTATGTTTCTTGTTTTGTTTCTCTCTGTTTTGTGACTGTGATGTTGCCACCTCTCTGTTTGCATTGAAAATAAGCGGACGGGCTTATTGTATTGCAGAGTCGGGTTATCCGATTCAAAGGCACTTGCCATGTTCAAAGTAGTCATGACAACAATGCAAAAGTCGTGTTGCGGTGAGTGCCGTCATATCATCATCTTCTACTATCAAGAAAAGTGCAATCTGGCTAGTCTGGTCTCTCCGACTGCCCGCAGCAGTTCGGAGTAATGCAGGACAAACTAATCATGGTGAGGAAACACCTGTGCTGACTGAGCTCACCTTGATTAGTATGTCCTTCAATACTCCAAACTGCTGCGGGCGGTCGGGCAGGCCAGACCTGGCCAAACTGCACTTTTTCTCACAATTGTTCTCATCCGTTCTGTGAGTGATAAGGAGCATACTGTATGTGTGTTTGATACCATTCCTTATTTAATTCCATGCATTACAATCAGCCCGTCCTCCGGTTTATACCTCTACCAGCCTCCCCTGATACATAATTTACATTATGTGTGAGCACAAGTACTAAACATTAGTGCATTCAAAATAAAAAATAAACTGAAAAACAAACAATACACTACAAACAACCAAGAAGACTGCAGGAAGGCCTGTCTGAAGAACTGAGTTTTTATTCCTGTTTTGAAGGAGGAGAGCTTCTGGGATGTCTTGAGGCCTCTGGAAGCTCATTCCAGAGGCAAGGGGTGGAATTGCAGAATGGGCAGTCACCCATTGATCACATCTTAGTCCTGGCCACATGGAGTTGGAGGCTGTTGCCAGACCTCAGACTGGGGATAGGGGGGATGAGGATAGGGGTTGTATAAGATCCTCCAGGTATGACCTCAGTCTGCAGGATAAGGAAAGCGCTTGTATAAAATCCTTCAGGTATCAGGGAGCGCTTCCACAGACACACTTGAAGGTCAGCAGCAATATTGTGAAATGTATTGACTGGGAGCGAGTTCAGGGACTTCAAAACAGACGTGATATGTACATGTTTCCTTATTCTCATCAGGATCTGGGCAGTGCTGTTATGGATGTATTGTAGCTTCTGCAGGCTCTTGCTGGGGATACCTTTAAAGAGTGCATTACAGTAATACAGCCTTGAGGAAACTATGGCATGGGTGAGCTTCTCTGCATCAGGATGTGTGAGGGTCGGACATAGTTTTGAAATGGTTTTTAGTTGTAGAAAAGAAGCTTTACAGATGTTTTTGATGTGGATGTCAAACACCAGGGAGGAGTCCAACTTTATGTCAAGGTTGGAGACTTGAACAGAGACAGAGAGAGAGAGATGTTTTTACCAGCGAACGAGAGGTGGGTTATGTTACAATGCTGGACCTGTATGTTTTGCTGCCGTTAAGTTAGACAGTTGACTGTCATCCAGGCCTTTATCTCCTCAAGGCAGGCGTATATGCAATATGGCAATATGTGTGTACTGCATGTGTGACTATCCATCCTCCAACCAGTTAGAGTCAATTGTTTACTCAAGGCAATACGTTGGAACTTCACTGGAGAAAGCCAAACAAACATTCAGCGCTGCAAAACTGACATGAAAATGGAAATATTGCTGCTAAGTGAATATGAATATTCTGAATATTCTTCATTCTTTCCCCATCATCCCAGTGTAAAGGATATTGGTTAAAGTATAATAATTTAAAGGGGGGGGGGGGGGGGACAAGGGGGTGTGAACTAGTAAGTACCCTTAAGGGGGGGGTTGGTGCTTAGAGGTTTTCGACTGGTCACAGTTACCCACCTTACTTGTACTCAAGATATTTTCGTTGTCATGGTATTCTTTGGTTGTGATGCAATCATTTTACCAGCGTATATGTACTACATGTGTGAAAGTGTGTGTGTGTGAGTGTGTGTCAGACTCTCCATCCTCCAACCAGTTAGAGTCAACTGTTTACACCATACAGTAGCTAGTCTGTTCCTCAGTGTCTTCATGTATGGTGTGAGAGAGTGTTACACTTCGAAGATCCCCCTACAGGTAAAGGTCAGGGTAGAGGTCGACGGGAGTCATCCACACACACACCTCCCTGCCAGAGGGAGATTTATCTGGGCAGCCCCGCTTCCTGAAACACATGGTTAATTTAACAGCCATTACAGATGACATGTTGATGAATAGAGAGACCTGCACCTGCATACACAGACACAGTATAACAGTCAATTTACTGGAGGAAGGAGAAAGAGGGGGAGGAGATAAAAGTAAGTGTACAGAGACTGACGTGTCAGGACTGTTTTATTAGTGGAGTAGAATAGAGAACCACCAGGGATGGGCAGAACATTCTAGAATGCACGTCAGTCATCTAGCATTCCTTTCTGCATTGGCAGGCCAATTAAAATGCCAGGACAGATCTGAATACAAGCAAAAGGAATGTTTCATCAGAGATTGATGGATGTGTCAATGTCATAAGATGTTTTACAGTGCAGAAGGGTTTGCAATCAAGCAAAAACCAATAGAACACAGCATTGTAGATGAAGATGCAGTGTACCATATGAAGTAATGTGGACCAGTGGAGTCTAGTGGAGGTAGAAATCGGAGCACGGGCTCATTGTAATGCATGGAATGGAATGAGGAACGGTTTCTACAGTACCTCCACCAACCTCCCCTGCTGTGAACGACATGCAGTAGCAAGCTATTGTTTACAGCATCCTCACCTGCTGTATAAATCATCATTCGGCCCACCATAAAACTGATGCCTGTATCGATTTTGCACATGACCTACATCATGTGGCGAGTGGGAGGTACACACATACACACAGATATTTGATCACTGTCAGACCTGTGTCTGTGGGATCTATGGCAAACCTACTGTAACGCCCTCTCCCAAGGAGTCCTCCATTTAAACAAACAGTAACAGAACATGACGTGGTGTGTCCTGACAACCAGGAACAAAGCTCTCTGTGACTGAGACGGAGCCCAGAGCAAGACGGTCTGTCTGTCCTTTTCTGAAGAAAACGATTGCTGCGAGAACATCTTGCTCTGTGGACTGTTTCATGAGGAAAAAAAACAACAATAGAGTGATATCTACAAAGAGATGACTTCAGCTTGTTATAGTCGAGACTCCCACTCCGATCCACAAGCCTGCGGGCAGAGTATGGACATTGAATAATGAATGATAACAGATCTATTCTGCATGAGGTAAATTCATAAACCATACTGTTGTGTGTTTTATTCCGTCTGAAATCCCTCTCAAGGACCAGATTAGGGCCTGCCTCACCGATCTTCATGGGATGAATGGATCGAGGACTCTGGAGTTTCCACGTATAGATTCATAACCCATGACTCCATAATCAAATATATAGATTTAAATTCTGCAGCCAATGCCTTGGCCACATCTTCAATCTTGGAAGTAATCCTATCTGAAACGAACAGGATTCGATTATAGTCTTTTACAAGTATACAGGTATTATTCCCTTTAATCCAGGCGGCTAAGAGTGAAGCTGTGTCATTACCAACGGCACTCATCGAGATGCATCCTGAAGGTCAGCTCTGATGAAATGGAGAGAGAGCACTGTTATAGAGAGAGCAGCCATTACCCAGACTACAACTACAGATGATTCACTGCTCTGAGAGAGGTGTCGTTGGTCACACAGATGAGAGGAGAGGAGAGGAGAGGAGAGGAGAGGAGGGGAGAGGAGGGGAGAGGAGAGGAGAGGAGAGGAGGGGAGAGGAGAGGAGGGGAGAGGAGAGGAGAGGAGAGGAGAGGAGAGGAGAGGAGAAAAGAGAGACGAGAGATTTCTCTGCCTCACACCAAAACAGCTCCCCTACCCCAGAGAAGAGTCCATACCTGAGTGTACATCAGTGAAGAAAGCTCCTGACGTGGTGAAAAGCTGATAGCTTCGTGTCAAAAACTCCCAAATCCACTTAGAGCTGACACCTCAGTGCAAACGCTTCCGAGCCTAGCAGCCAGTTAGAGGTACTGCCTGTGTACCTTAGAGACCGCAGAACTGAACACTCCTACCCAGTTAGAGCTGACAACAGCCCACAGGCTCTCTGCTCAGACTCCCTTAGTTGGAGCTGAGATTTCACCTCATGGAAAAGGGCCTCTGAAGCAAGTGGACACACCTCACTGAAACCTCTCCCTAACCAAGTTAGCTGAAACCTCAGTCTACCAGCCTTCATTAAGGTGCTCTTCCTTACAGTAGAGCCCAATCCAGGGAAGAGTCCATACCTCTACTGTATATACATCCAGTCTCATTAGGATAAATAACCCCACCACCCTACCCCCATCCCGCAGCACCCGACAGACACAGACACACAGGCAGCAGAAGGAAGGGGAGGGGAGTGTGAGGAGAGGTGCATCTGCACCTGCATGACCAGCCCCTGGGAAAGCACCTTGGAAAGCTCCACTTCTCCAAGAGAGTCCACCCCTCTTCCTCTCTGCAGGCTGAGGTTGGGGTTCTGCTGGGGTGATAAAGAGCTGTGTCCCTGCAGTACACCAGAGGTGTGACATGCATGATAAAGAGAGAGGGGGGGGCTGCGAAGACTCAGAGCTGTGAGACATACAGCAGCAGAGCAGCTAGCTAGATGCAGAACACGTCAGGAGGTGAATAAATGATTTGCCCTGCGATGAGACACTGATGCAAATGCTGTTTGTTTACCCTCAATCACACTACACACACATACCACACATGCACAAATGCACATGCATGGATGCATACACACACACACACACACACACTGTATATGGATATAATATACATACAGTACATATGCTGTAGACACACATCGAAACAGTGTTCCCCTTGTGATTATCATTGACAGTGATAAATAATTACAAAAGATAAGATATATGCGAATATGCAAATAAGCAGCAGCGTAACCACCTCCTTTTTCTTCCTCAGGGCATGTAGGTTGTTTCCGTACCTGTAATGTATTCCATTCATTTTCCAGACACTGAGAGAGTGGAGGTTAAAAAAAGCGTTTGGGAATTCAGATGCACACAAAAGTTCTGTAAAAAATTGATCATAAATTAGCCTCCGCGTTGGCAAATTCAAAAGAAAATATTCTCTGCATATGCATCTGTCAGGTTAGAACATCAAGAGAGGCCCCATAGTGTTCACATCTTTCAACTAAGCCCCCCCATAGCTCACACTGACACTAACCCCCTATAGCTTATAAAACTGACACTAACTCCCGATGGTGTGTGTGTGTGTGTGTGTGTGTGTGTGTGTGTGTGTGTGTGTGTGTGTGTGTGTGTGTGTGTGTGTGTGTGTGTGTGTGTGTGTTTGTGTATGTGTGTATAGCATAGGGAGCACTAACTCCCTATCGTATGTGTGTGCGTGCGTGCGTGCGTGCGTGCGTGCGTGCGTGCGTGCGTGCGTGCGTGCGTGCGTGCGTGCATGCGTGCGTGGGTGCGTGCGTTCGTGTTTGTCCACTGATGTTCTGATAAGGGGAAGGGGTACTGCTGGGTGGGTCACAGGCTCCAGTACGGAGCTGCGCTCCTGGGCTCATTGAGCAGTGCTTCTCAGTTCCTCCCAGTGCCCCAGGGTTGTCTGGATGACCTGAGGGTTGTCTGAAGGGCGCGACCTGAGGGAGAGAGTACAGGCACACCTCAACCCTCACACAGCAATTATAAAGTTATAGGGCTGAAAAGTTTCCTGTGTTGCTGTGGATGGTGTTAAGGGGAGGTTGGGGACTTCTGTCCATAACCATGGTAGAGAATATACAGTATGTACAGACTCTGTAGGTCTGTTGAAATGTGGTTGTTGTTGATATAAAGCTTTTATACCTAAGCAACAGCAGTGATACTGTACAGTATTTGTATTTTTAATTGTATAATTATGGTGTTGCATTATATGCATGCCTTTAAGACACATCTGTCCATAAACAAATAGCAGAAGTGAGTTTTATATGATGGGAATGATGATCTGTCAATCAAATTCAGCACTATCAAGGAGAGAGGGGTTCAAGATTGTAGAAGTAGAATGAGTAGAACAGAGCGAACAGAGATAGTTTACGGCTTTATTTTAGGCTGAGGGAGCATGATCATTCTACTCATGCTATTTCTGTGTGCCTAGGCGTACACCTCTGCTGTCCCTCTCTCCCTTATAAAAAAAACAAGTCTTGATTTACAGGGAATGGTTGATCAAGGGAGTAACCGCGCAATTAAGCGATAATGAAAGTTAGAGGATTGCATCTGAAATCCATTTGGCACTACAGCTGTCTTCGTTGGCGGCAAATAGACTGTTGATTCTGAAGCAGAGCGATTGATTTGTGCACGGAATGTAAAAGTAAGGAGTGAGAGTGTTTTAACACCCAAGGTTCATGTTCATGTGAATCTTCAAGAGGTCCCACGAGAGGCCTCTGGCTGGATCAACGTTGTTTTGTTTCATAATTCATCCTCAGTCATGCAAACAGAGTTAACATCAAAACTGTCTCTGGTGTGTGAGCCTGCCTCTCGCAATATGAATAATTCTGCGAGGTTCCTATCTTGAAAGGGACTTGGTTCCTGACAGGGATGAAGGTTATACGGAGTATTTTCCCTATGTGGTGGTATGATTACATGTTTACTTTCTGTACAGATATAATCCACAGAGACAAAAAGTCTTTACTTCTACCTGTGGATATGCATCATGGGGCTTGACATCTCCCTCCATCTTCCCTCCTTCTGCCCCCTGCAGCTTTTTCTATCAAACAGGAGCGTTTCAGACCGCCTCTCCAGATGGGGCGTCCTCCTAGCCTTCAGCCTCGGTCAGACAGCTGCTTGATCCACAACCCAAGGTGCTTCTGTTAACTGGCCACATGTTTTATTCATGTCCTCTGTAGCGCACAGTAACCTTCGAGACATGGGTAACAACAATAGAATGACTGAGCAACTTCAGGATATAAACATGGTTTCAGATAGATTAGAAGGGTGAGCGGCCATCTTTGTTTCGGGGGGGGGGGGGTAATTCACTGACTATATACGATCACAAACCATGCTTGACTTGGGCCTGAACTGTCTGGAACTCAGTTCCAGCCCCTCAAATGTTGCTGTGTTCGGTCCCTCCTATTGGATACTGGTTGTAAAATGTGTGTGTGTACTTTGCTTAAAATTCAGAATGCACACTGAATACATTTCGAGCGCCAGCGCGGCCTTCACAAATGTAATGTGGCGGCAACACATCATTTATCTGACTGATGCGCAGGAGGCGACATTTATTTGCAAAGTGATCAGTTTGGTAATGTGAGGAGAGGAGAGGCGGGGACTGGATGAGCATGTTCAAGGAGTGCTGCTGGTTTTGAGGAGAACACAAGACTTTGGCAGGATTTGTCTGTTCAGTCGCAGCTAATCCAATTTGATCAAAACAGCAGTCGCTAAGGCACCACTGGATGTAGCTTTGTTTTCTATGCGCAGGACAGGAGTTTCTGTAGGTTACATACCCTATCTGCAATACCTTTTTTTAACAGCGGGACTATTTAATCCATGCATTTCTTGCATCTTTCAGAAGAACTAGTTTCAACAGGAATCAACGCACTGCACAGAAAGGACAAAACGCACAGACATATTTGATGGTTATTTTCTGACCAAGAGGCCACCAGAATGCAGGGAATAAGCTGCTGCTGTATCAAATATTCCAGGCTGCCATGGCTTGCAGAAGAAAAACACTTGTTGGCCAAATATGCCTATGGGTGGAATGATTCATTTAAACCTAAAAAGGCACAGAAATGCAGGATATTCATTATTCAAAATGTTTTGAACCCGTTAACATGTTCGTCTGAGCTGAATGAAATTTTGTATTTTCTTCTATTTGGTAGGCTAATAGACTGGATTGAAATAAGCCTTATTAACAGTGAGTAATCAGAGGTCTCTACAGCATGTCATTGAATTGCAGTTAAAATTAATGGACCGACATGAATCAGAAAAAGAGAGTTCCGGCTCCTCTTTCATCCCAAGTCAAACACAGACCATTAACTATGGACTACTTAGCAGCAACAACCCTTGGCCTGACCTTATCCACCACTGAGGGTTGAAAAACACTGATTTGGGGGACTACAATGATTCCTGCTCAATCAATATACCCAGTGATTCTGTAGCTACCTCAGAGAAAGCCCTGATGAATACACCCGTGACAACAGCACACAACGTTGACTTATATAGTATGGGATCAGTGCTCAGTATTACTGAGATGCCTGTCTCCCCTTGATCATACAGTCTGAGGCAGGCTTTGATCAGAGTCTGTGCGCAGAGGG
>NC_139669.1:9351765-9369265 GCF_951799395.1 Argentina silus
ACAACCCTGCACAATGAAAACAGCAGAAGTCGTCGACAAGAAAAAAAAAATATTGCATTGTTAATAAAAAAAATAAAAAAATCAAGGGCTTAAATGAAACTAATAAAAAAAGAGAAAACTTATGAATATTTTTTGATATTACAAAATGATTTTGGTGCCTTGCACATATTTGCATAATTCTAGCCATTGTAAGATGATATATTTAAGATAATATTTGTGCTGACTGTTAATACCATCAGCATAAACAACACCTAGTTGATTCTCAGCCACAATGAACCAATTTGTGTGTCAGCAGCCACATACAGCACAGCAAAGCACAGAACACATTGGAATACCTCTGTGTGAACCATATTGGAGGACTGGCAGTGATGGGTGATAACGTGTAAATCAATGAGGCTGGTTGTAAAACTCTGGCTAAGCCGTGTCAGCCCAGCTGGGGGTAAGCTACCTCGCCAGCAGCCCCTGAGCCTCATTAGAAACATGGGGCTTAATGTGGTTTATATCACACAGAGAGAGGTGAGAGAGGATGCAGGGGTGGGGGGTGGGATGATGTGGGGAGTGATGTGAGTGGAGTTTTGTGGGGGGGTGGGGGGTGGGATTTTGTGGGGAGTGATTGGAGTGGAGTTTTGTAGTAACAGAGTGAGAGAGGTGTGTCATTAAAAGGACCATTCCCCTCCCATCACTGTAAAAGGCTTTAATAGAGGACTTTTGGTGGTAAAACCAGTGTTGGTTAAATACAGCTGTATTTCTTACCTCAAATCATCATATAGAGACCAATGTGAGATGCGGATGGTCCTCCTGGTTCTCTGGTCTAGAGGGTACAGCAGGCCTGTTTAGCTGCTCATATTTAAGAGTGATTTAACACTGTGAGTGTCGAGGGCCTGGGATGGATCTCACTGCCTGAGTGGAGGAGCAGGAGAGGACAGAGAGGAGAGGAGACCCTGGCTAGGTTCTGTATTCAGGGCAGAGCTTCACCTTAATCCACGCACTCTCTCTCTCTCTGCCCCCATGTACTCACTGCCCTTAAGAAGACAAACAAAGGATATCCTTCAGTCTCCTCTGGATCACCCCAATCCTTTCATTATCCCCTCATCTATGGACAGGGAGACACAAGAGTGTGCATGTGTGTGTTCTGTACACACACACACACACACACACGCACACACACACGCACACACATACACACACACACAAGCACACACACACAAGCACACACACACAAGCACACACACACAAGCACACACACACAGACACACAAGCACATACACACAGACACACATACACACACACACACACACACAAGAACACGTGTCATTTTCCTTTCCTTGACTGAAAATGCTGTGTGTAGAGATCACATGATCACCCTTTTGATGTTCCACACGCACACACCGTCAAAACTGTTCATGTGACAAGGTTTTAAGCAACATAAAACCTCTTCCGTGCTTTGTTTGCGTTGGAGGGATTTTCGGTTAAGCCTAAAGTATTTAGCAGTCAGTGAGTTTAAGCTAAGGTGCTGCTCACTTGCTATTCCTCTGCATAAACACTCGATATATGCTAAGCCTCATTCTCGTGGTGTGCATAAAGTTGTCCAGATCTTGCCTCACCACTCTCCTGTGGTCATACGCGTACACCCCCCCCCCCCGCTTACTCCTTCTGCCGATATCTGGGAAGGAAAATCAATATGTCAATATACATTGCAAATGTGGATGTCTTAACTTTGCAAGGTAATGTCTGCTTGTCTCTGCAACTTTTCCTCTGCATGGAACAGATATATGCGCCCAACGACTCTGCCTCACGAACAAAGGGTGTGGAGTCACACAAAGCTCTGAAAAGCTTCTTTTTTTAAAGATGTTATTTGACCTCAGATATGACAGGGACATGCCATTCTACCTATTCTCTTCCTGTCCTTCAGCATGTACATACTGCTGTGTCTGTCACAAAACAACCCCCTCAGGGTGTTCAGGCCCGGCTTCTCCAGAGACAAACATTTCACTTATTTGTGAGAGAACGGGTAAAAGGTTAGTTAATGCAGTGTAGGTTGTCTCAGTGCTGGGGGAAGGTTTTATTGAAAAACTGTGGGTTAGGACAGTATATCAGACAGCATTGAGGACTGAGGACAGAGGGAGTTGAAGTATTCTTATTCCAATTTTGTGGGAGAAAGCAGTGGAAAAGGTAAGGTGAAGAGAGGTGAAGGAGAGGTGCAAATATGCACAGTATAAGACACAAATCCATCTATCTATCTATCTATCTATCTATCTATCTATCTATCTATCTATCTATCTATCTATCTATCTATCTGTCTATCTATCTATCTGTCTATCTGTCTGTCTGTCTGTCTGTCTGTCTGTCTGTCTGTCTGTCTGTCTGTCTGTCTATCTATCTATCTATCTATCTATCTATCTGTCTATCTATCTATCTGTCTATCTATCTATCTATCTGTCTATCTATCTATCTGTCTATCTATCTATCTGTCTGATGGAGGTGGCTGGTATGAGGTATGCCATTAAATGGAGGTCACAGCCTGCAGACTGCAGGACTAGTTTTCAAGGATTGTCTTTATTTATGCATGGATCCTACAGAAGGAGTGGGGAGAGGGGTGGAGCTAGGAGGTGCTCAGAGGCCCCCAGCTCTCAGAGAGATCTGCTCTGCCCTGAGAACTCTATGTGACCCTCACCCCAAGAGAGACCTACACACACATGTCCACACAAACACACACACTCAGGCATGCACGCGCACACACACACACACACATACACACACACAGACATACACACACACACACACGCACACTCAGGCTAGAGACACAATACACACATCCTGCAGATGGCATGTTGTGCAAGGTTACGTGAGTTAAGTAATGACAATGATAATAGGCAGTATATGAATCATGTTTATTCATGTTAGTTCTGAAAGTGCACCATTTGACACTCTGATTTTACAGCAGTCAAAAGGGTTCCACTTCTCCACACTCTGAAGCAAGCATAGAATCTGGCCCGGAGGTGTTTCTCAATAGAACAGAGTCGGCTTGTGTCACAGATCAATAACATCGGAACACTTCTAAAAATACAGACAGATATCTCCAGGAGCAAGGTAGCTCTGCATTAATACATGGAAATATGACTTTCAAATCAGAGCCAGGCGGTTTGCACTTCAAACACAGGCCACATCCTCAGTCATCAGCTCTATGCGATAAAAAAACAGCAACACAAAACTTTCAAGTGTGTGTTTGATATTCATATTATTTAGATGATATTCCCCCCTCATCAGTCCGCTGGGGAGCTGTGGTTCAGTTTGATCTGACAGACTGGGATATACTAACTAGATCAAGAAACACAACCAAGTCACAATAGGGACTTGAAACACCAGCCAAAGGAAGTTGGACTCTACCTCTGAGTATGTGGTTCCTCTCTAGGTTTCTTTCTTCCGTGGGAGCTTTGACTGTACCTTATGTCACGCTATGTCACCCTATGTCACTCTATACAACGGATAATATACTATCCAAGAAACACCACACAGCATGCAGATAAGCCTCCTCTACATCTGAGAGATAAAAACAACATCCAGGGCCCCCTGATGCTACTGTAATACTTCTCCTGGAGGACAAACGATGTTTGTGACACAGCGGCCATTCTGGGCAGAAGTAAATAAGGATAATGGGACCAGAATTGTGTTCATGTGTTCCCATGGAGGTCTGCTAGACAGAAGGAGGCAGTGAGACATGCAACAGACATCATCATCACCATCGCACCGCCTTTTCTCCCCGATTCAATCTCTCACTCCATCACAGTCCCTTCTCACTCTGCCACTCTATTACACTCCTGTTTCCTCCCTACCAACTCGCTCACCGCAGCCGACAAAATGCAGCGTATTGTTCATTCCACTCTCAGATGGATGTTGTGTGGGTTGAGTGGAACACAAACCAGCTGTCAGAGAGAAGAGAGGAGATGACTGGTGTTTTACCAGAGTCAGAGTTGGCTAGCGAGTTGGCTAATTGGTCTCATACCACGGCTTTGTTGAATACTTATGATTGGTCAAGAGGCTGTTGATTATTTTCTTCTAAACACACACACACACACACGTAATAGCCTCCTCACGGTTCCAAATCAATTCGCCGCAACATTGAAGCAGAGCTCATTATCCGCAGGGCTGTCAAAGCCAGCTCATGGTCTTTATCCGTTACCTCGCCAACAAGCTGACAGGCCTCAAGGCGAGTTTGACCGGTTTTAACTAGTCTTCAAATCAGACACAGGAAATATTAATCAACAGTGTTTGCTTCTTTTATCATCAGTAGGGAATGAAAGACATTGAACAGTGAAATTGGGTCTTGTGTGTGATCTTATCCTGCCTCTTCATGTTATTAGTCTGCCTAAGACCTGTTATTGTTCTGTTTATGTATCATTCCCTATGGGGATTAGAAGATGGCAGCTTTGCTCACGCTCAAGATGCTCAGTTCTAATTGACTGCTCTCAAAGCTCTGAGGAGTCGAAGAATAAGAACACACCTGAAAAAAGATTCCAACCCCAACAAGTGTGAGAAAACATGCATTTTATGGTACGACATTCATCAAATTCATCCCCACATTGATAGATAAGTCCTTGACTATGATATAAATAGAAATAAAGACAGAAAACTGTCTGTTGTTGCCTGTTGCCACGTAGATATGATTTTTTCCCTGCAGGAATAATGTGTCTAGACTCTAAAATCATTCAAACGCTAACAACACCCTCCTGACAGAGATCAGACTGAGACACTGAGAGGCAGATCAGTGAAAGTCTCTCAGGGGATGGGTCTCTCTTAGACACACACACACACACACACACACACACACACACAAACGCACACACATACACACAGTCACACAGTAACAAACACACACACACACAAACACACACACACACACACACACACACACACACACACACACACACACACACACACACACACACACACACACACACCATCAATGCCTTATTTACACCGCATAATCAGTGTGAAGGAACTCAGAGACATTGGCATTATACCCATTATTTCTATAAAAATAATCATACACACAGCAAAAGGACTCCTCTAATTGAATCCATTTCTTTCATATGACAGATTCACCCTCCTTCATGGTACTGTCGCGGCTGTCTGATTTCAGTGCTGGAGAAATGTGGTATTATTTCCAGTTTTATCTCTTCTGGCTCTCCCATCATCTGTTGGTTCTCTCAGCTTTGTGGTAACTGTGTCTCTGCCTATCTCTCTCTTTGCTAAGATTCCCTTCACCATCCAGAAGTGAAATGATAATAATTGGCCATTTTGTGTTCTGACAGCTGCTAAGTTGAAAGCTGCAGCTTCAGTGAAGATGGCCAGTTGTAAATTGCAGGACTGGTTTCCTAAAACAGACAGACCCAGAGTATCCTTCATTGCTACACACACACACACACACACACACACACACACACACACACACACACACACACACACACACACACACGTCTCTGAACATTCTGAGTCTGAGAGAAAGACCAGACGTATGTGTCCTATACACAGATTAAAAAGCCTCTTATCTCTCTTCTCAGAGGCTTTAAGCAAGGGCACTCTGCTCCCCTGAATAATGTATGCCAAAGTTCCACTTGACTTGTAGCTTTTAATTTAAACCAAGCCATTAGAAACTTATTTCAATTAGGTGTAGTACATGAGTGAGGAGGGGGGTATGAGTCTGTGAGATCTCACTTTTTGATTAAATAAATGTTTTACAGATGTATGAATTAGTCTTAAAGCAAATTAAATAATTTCAAAGAAGTATAATATAAATGAAAAAAGGAGCAATTGAATTAGAAGTATTAAAGAACTCTTTCAGAACAACCAGGGGCATTCTGCATGCTATCAGAGATCCAATCGATGGCTTCTAAACCTTAATCACATCTAACTTTAATGATAGCCTCTTCTCCTCCATTCCAACTCTTTTCTTTCACCAAATTACTTTTTGGCCAAGGCTATATTTCCTCTAAATGTGTCTGAGGCAGTCTCAGTCTGTCGTATTGATTGACACAATAGGCTGGTTGAGTCTCAGAGGAGAAGACACACAGCACCAGACTCAGGTTACATTGCACATGCAGCTACAGTACGACACCTATCACTGTAGCCCTTAGTTGAGATCCATGCTAAAGCCTTCAGGGGAATTGTTATCAATATTGGAGCTAACACTAGGATAAAACACTGTCCTGATCAGGGTTAAGGTTCCCTTTCAACCGGTTTACTCAAAGGGATTGGAATTCAGTTGATTTGTTTTGTCATTTGTATGCCATGATTTGAACTTAATTTCACTTTCTGTGTAATAGACCCCGACCATGTGTGAGACACCAGTGTCCCTCTATGAGCTCTGTTGGCTAATATAACAGTCTCAAATGTGTGTTTATGTCTAATGGCTGATCATTGGGATATCAAGACAGGACATTGTCTTCATTTGAAAAGCAACCACCAGATTACCCCTTTATCTACTGACAGAGCTAGAGTGCCCTCATGAGGTGAATCCTCAGATTTCAGTCCACTAACGTTGCACATCGGATGAGATCATACAGCAGTTCAATTAACCAGTCAAAATGTATACATTTATTTAATTGACTCTGGTTATCTACATGATCTATTTCAGTGCATGCATTTATTACAGCCCCAAACTATCTCATATATCAGAGTTGACTGCTTTGCTAAGTGACCAGCATTCAGTGGTGTGTTGAGTTAATGCAGTTCCCATTAGTACCTGTAGGTGTCCCTCCTCTCCAAGGAGTAGTCTAATCTACTCAGTGTTACTGGCTGGAAGGCCTTGGGCACTCTAAATACTGCTGGAGTAGATACAGTGTGACAGACTGGGTTCAAACCCGGAGTCTTGTGCATCACAAGACTATGAGTAACTGAGTTGAGATGGTAAAGTCACTCCTCAAGTTCAAATACCCCACCCACGCTATTGAATTGCTAGCTTTTCAATAGCATAGCTGGTCAATTTGAGGAGAATTTGAGGAGACGGTCACGTGTGCAAGTGTGAGAATCGGTTGGAGCAACTCAAAATGCGAGGCAACTGTTTGCAACAATTTGCGGTCTGTTTCATATGTTAGGTCGCTGAGCTAAAGCTTAAGCATTAGCTCTGGGAGGTAACAAAAGTCCTCAGGTCTAAGACAAGCGTACTTATCACACAAGTGTGGTTCACCTCACCCTGTTACAACAGCTCTGGAACAGAGGGCATACCAGTACACAGACTAGGCTTTGACCTGTGGAGGCTGGTGGAGGCAGAAATCAGAGGACAGACTCATTGTAATGCATGGAATGGAATGAGGAATAGTATTAAACACGTCCTTGACCAGCCTCCCCTGGGTTTAACCATACGGGGGAGGGAAGGCACTCAGCAGACAGACAGAAGAGGGTGATCTCCCTTCAGCAGACATACTCTCTCTAGAGCCAACCAAATCCCATGACTATCCACATTTCAGCGTGTTTTTTTCACTGTTGGGAATGTGGGCGTGATATCAGTAATATCCGTAGATGGGGGGTTAGATGCTCTGACGCCTGATTTCTGCCTCTGATTATTACCGCTGCACTTCACACAGGCAAATCTAATCTCTGCTAGGCTGCTGGCTCTCAGACGGGATGGGATGGTAATATGATTACATGCTAACTTGTTTAACCTACAAAAGACGATAGGACAGACTATTCGTGTGACTCTGAAGTGGAACGGAGAGATGGTAGGAGATTACGGTTCCCCTCTGCTACACTATTTTCCTCTGTCCAGCAGGGTCAGTGAGGGAGGGAGGGAGGGAGGGAGGGAGGGATGGAGGGATGAAGGGGAGATAGTCAAAGATGATGTTTCCCCCTGCTACCGACTCTCTTTGTCCAGCAGGGTCAATGAAGGAGGGATGGAGGGAGGGAGGGAGGGAGCGGAGATTGTAGGAGATGATTGGTCCCCCTGCTACAGTCTCTCAGGGTCAGTAAGGTAGGGAGGGAGGGAGGGGAGAAGGGAGGAGGAGATGGAGGGAGGGAGGGAGAGCTGCACTAGGACTAGGACTGGGTTTGTCTCTCAAACTATACTGCCTACTCCTTTATCTGGGGCAAGGGAAGGGGGGAGGGGCAGGGAGGGAGGGAGGGAGGGTGTGCTGTGTGTTTAATTGATAGGTGCAATAACTCTGTAGACCCTCCCACTGCACCAATAAACAGACCCGTCCAGATCTGGTGGAACTGACAGCCTCTACACGACACCTCCTGGTAGGCAACACTGAACAGATACAAGGACATGTCACAGGTCACCATTGATCTGACTGGTCCACAGATTACACAACAAGCATCTCTAAACAAACGTTCTGAATGAGTCAGGGGAAAGCCCTCTGCAAATCATGGTGTAAATATAGGAACAATACTGATGCTGGAGAGGACAGGGGAGAGGAGTTGACATGACTTATCTGCTTTTGTTCTAAACAACCCAAACATCTCTCCACATCTCCACGCCTCCATCCCTCCACCCCTCCATCCCTCCATCCCCCCACCCCAGCACCCATCCACCCCTCAATCCCAGCCCGGTGTATTCCCAGTCAGGAGGCTTGCTATCTAAAGGGACGGAAACACAGAGAAGAGAGGAAATGGTGGCTTTACATGTGTGTGCCAGGCCAGCAAAACACTTCTCTCTCTCTCTGTCTCTCTGTTGACCCACAAACCCAGCCCAGCCCGGCCTGGCCCAGGGCTAGGAACAATCCCAGCCCAGCCCGGCCCAGGGCTAGTAACAAACCCAGCCCAACCCGGCCCAGGGCTAAGAACAAACCAGGTCTAGGAACAAACCCAGTGCAACCTAGCCCAGGACTCAGATAGATACAGGGACAGATAAACCCAACAGGAGATAACAACACTGCACTGGAATAAACATCTGCCGAATTCCTCCAAACACACACCAATCACACTACTGACTATCACAGAGAGGGATACATACACACACACACACACACACACACACACATACACACACACACACACACACACACACACGTACACACACACCCACTCACACATACACACGCATGCACGCGCGCATGCACACACACACCTGAAAAACTGAAAAGCAGTACATTCAGTGAATCTGAATAGCTTCACGGTTCCCTTTTGTAAAAGACACCATTTCACCCGCCAAACAAAACCGCTATCTACAGCAATACATCAAATAAAAGCAGACTGCTTCGAACTGCCACATGGCAGCTATGACAGTGTCACTGTAGAGATAAGAGCTCCCTTAAGTACCATGTGGAAGATGTTTTATTCAGAGTGTTGGGCCTGATTAGAATTCCTAAAAAATCAGTTGTTTCCTCCGTGGCTCTGACAGAGGAAGTAGAACTGGGGTCGTCTTCCGCTCCTCTTGTTTATAGGAGCCAGCCTTCCTGTTTTCAGATTCTTCCTGATAGTGCTGAGAGTTCTGTCTTTTTCCCCCTCTCTCCCCCTCTCTCTCTCCCCCTCTCTCTCTCGCCCTCTCTCTTTCTTCTCTTTCTTCTCTCTCTCTCTCTCTCTCTCCCTCTCCAGAGATAATACTGTAGATAACTAATTCTGCCCCTCTCCACCCGCCATCACCACATTCATAAACTCCTCATTACATTCCACCCACTTTAATGTGCTGTCAAGAGTGGGAACATGGTGTGTGTGTGTGTGTGTGTGTGTGTGTGTGTGTGTGTGTGTGTGTGTGTGTGTGTGTGTGTGTGTGTGTGTGTGTGTGTGTGTGTGTGTGTGTGTGTGTGTGTGTGTGATGTCGTGAGTGTGAACACTGCGTGTGCAGACATTATGCAAAACTGTCTGCCAAAGCTCCTTTCAAATAGTCATCATGGGCTGATAACTGATCTTAGTATAGGATCTGTGGGCTGGAGAAGAGATGTGTGTGTGTGTGTGTGTGTGTGTGTGTGTGTGTGTGTGTGTGTGTGTGTGTGTGTGTGTGTGTGTGTGTGTGTGTGTGTGTGTGTGTGTGTGTGTGTGTGTGTGTGTGTGTGTGTATGTGTGTGTGTAGTGATGGTGCCATGAGCGGACAGGCTAGAGGAAGAATGCAGATCAGTGGTGAGAGAATGCCAGGAATGTCAGTGTAATTTTATCTAACCCTCCTCTGCCGCTGGAGGCGACTACCTGTATGTATTTCATATCCAGAAGAGGACAGTGTGTGTGTGTGTGTGTGTGTGTGCGCGTGCGTGCGTGCGTGCATGCGTGCGTGTGTGTATGTGTAAGGAACAATAGCCTAGCCACCACTGCTCCACAGCATCAAAGGTATGCCCCATAAAAGGGATAGTGCCAACCCAAATTCTAAATGGAGACCCAGACAGCGAAATAGTCTATGGACCCAGAGAAACATAATCCTCAAATGTTAACTGAAATGTCCTTTTCAGCCATAGCCATGCATAAACATACAGTACAGCATCACTCCTTGATGTTTTCACATGTAATCTGCTTGAATAAAGTTCCCAGGCTTTCGAAAGCCATTCATTTGGTATCATAACATATCTGCCCGCCTCCCTCCCTCCCTCCCTGCCTGTCTGGCTGTGCCTTTCATGGCGAACTCTGTTTTTACTCAGTGGCTTTGACAAAGACTGGTGAAATAATTACAGCTGTGCCTAAATTGAGAGAGTGTTTGTCCGCCAGTAATCTCTACCAAACCCACCAGTGGGGACCGTGTCACAGGAAGAGGAGGAAGGAGTCAATTGTTCTGAAAATGAGAAGCCAATGACATCATTTCAAAGTGTAGTATTATTCACACAGTTGCTCAAACAGAGACCGGTGCTCACTGCTCAGGGTTCACCCCTTATAGGGTATACTGTCCCCCATAGACTACTCTTGTTTAAATATTTCATTTACTGTAAAACACTGGTTTGTGGGACTGTAACCCCTCCCCCCTCCCCTCCACCTCTCTCTCTCTCTCTCTCTCTCTCTCTCTCTCTGTCTTGCTGTCTCACTCTCTCCCTCTCCCTTTCTCTCCCCCTTCTCTCTCTCTCTCTCTCTCTCTCTCTCTTTGTCTTGCTCTCTCTCTCTCTACCTTTCTTTCTCCCCCTTCTCTCTCTCTCTCTCTCTCTCTCTCTCTCTCTGTTAGAATTAATCTAAGTTGTCATGCTGGACAGTTCACAAGGCAGCGTTGTGTCTGTACCTGGACTGAGCTGAGCTGAGCTGAGCTGAGCAGAGCTGAACTGAACTGATAGGGCCAGGATGTCCTTTGTGACAGGAGGGGACAGCAGGAAGACAGCCTGAATTCTGAGGAAGCGGGTGACTATGAGAGTGGAGGAGGGGGAGGAGAGGGAAAGAAGGACACAGAGAGAGAGAGAGAGAGAGAGAGAGAGAGAGAGAGAGAGAGAGACAGAATGAGTCATACAGTATAACAGTATATAACAAAACTATGAAAACAAAAAACAATAAGGCAACTTTTTATTAGTCTTAGAATACAACAAGAGGATCAACCATAGACCACAGACTCCAGTACCTTACAGAACCACGCAGTCTACAGAAAAGGAGCAATAGAACTCTAGATAGAACACTTGATCTTGATATTGCCAATGTTTAGTGGACCAGAAGTCATTGGGAGATGGATCATGATGTTACTGTAAGCTGTGTCATGCCACTTGAGTTAGAGAGGAAAAGAGGAAGAGAGTCTCCAGCCTACTAAACACTGAGGTACCACTGGGCTGCTCAGGAGAGTAGGCAGGCAGTCTCAGAGGGTTAGACAGGCAGGGAGGGAAACATGGACACACAGAGATATTTACATACAGTCAAGCAGACTTCCTGGCATTGTCAGCCTGAGAGCGTTGATGTCAGATCCACTCCTTCCTGTGTAGAAGGGAGAACGCCATACGATGACAATGGGCCCAAAACAGGACAGAAAGGAAATGTTTAAATTTAGGCCATCCACCGTCTCCTCTTTCACAGCTATAAGGACTCTGAAGCTGTTTAGTTTTTGTGAACTTCTACAGTTTCCCCTTGTGCTCTCTCACCCATTGTGTCCTTTCAATAGAAGGATTTTCGCATTCAACACAAATCCTGAAAGAGACTAAGCCACTGAAACCACAGTTCAGTTAATCAAGTCTTTTAACTGACATGTTCCCTGGACATATAAGCCTTGATATTGTTCTCTAATTTAACATAGGCTATAGGCAATATCAGCAAATACTTATCACACTAGTGAGTTTTACCAGGAGGTGGATAATATCATTTGAAGAAGTATTAAGGTAATTCCAATGTAGTTATAAATGTAACTCAATGTGGATGAGTGTCTACAGTGTGTGTGTGTGTGTGTGTGTGTGTGTGTGTGTGTGTGTGTGTGTGTGTGTGTGTGTGTGTGTGTGTGTGTGTGTGTGTGTGTGTGTGTGTGTGTTGGCGCTCGCACTTTGCGCTTGTTGCTCTGTCTGTCTGCGTGCGAGCGTTTATCACATATCTGAGTGTCGGCGTCTGCTCGGGCTTTAGGGGGGCAAGAGTTCATCAGTCCCTCTTTTCGGGGAAAAACCGTGGACAATTTCTGAGTTTAAGGATTTCCGACGAAGTTTACCGTCAAATGCTATACCCATTGGAACCAGAGCGGACTCGCCACAACATAATTTCAGCATTACTCATGGATATAAAAAGTTTGCCGGGTGAAACGTCAACAGCTTGTGTAGCCTAGACATACCGTAACTATTTAGAAGCTATTCAAAAGTCCTCAGGTAAGTGAATTATGATTCGTAGGCTACTATACCAATGTAGGAATAGACTATAACCGGTAGTCTAAATAACAGCAGCGTTGTGTAGACGCATTTCCCGGACCAAGTTTATATTGGGACAAAACTCCCACTGCCTTCCATTGCGATATGTGACATATAAGACTATATATTAACTCGTTAAATATATGATACCACAAATGCCAATATTAAATGGGGCAGTCTTTAGGCTTCATAATTAATTAGTTAGGCAGTCAACATTACAAAGTGGAGATAGTCTTCAGTTACTATTTGACGAAACTTTAAGTGATGTTTATTTTTTCAAAACATACTTTACTTAACATTATTTTAATGATTGAGAAATAATATTTTGCCTATTTTCATCCAAAAAAGACTTCCAACGACCTGAGGTGTTCAATAAAGTCACCTGTTCTGATAGTTTATATTCATCCACGGCTATAGACCTATAGACAGATCTATAGCCTTCAAGAATTATGCTTCAAGAGTTGTCCATCATCAATAGAAATCGAACTACAATATATCTCTTTACGTCCATCACTCCTCACTTGTTGCTTATTTGTCCCTACTGTTGTGGCTGACTGTACATTTTAACACTGTAACATCAATATGCGTGTAATTTGCTGGATATCCGGCCATTGGGAAAGTGGAGTAATTTAAAGATCCTCTTGTCTTGAACATACTTCCTCTCTGTAAGCTGCTGTGGCTGCAGCTGTATAAGTGTCTGTTTGAGACTTACTTGACTTGCTATTTGGAACATGTCATTGATAATGGTATATGATGAGGATGAGTTGGTGTGTGTGTGTGTGTGTGTGTGTGTGTGTGTGTGTGTGTGTGTGTGTGTGTGTGTGTGTGTGTGTGTGTGTGTGTGTGTGTGTGTGTGTGTGTGTGTAGGCAGGCGGGCGGGAGTGCATGCGTGTGTGCATGATGATGGCATAAAAGGTGTCCCCCTTCTAATGTGAGTACAGTTCATTGCCAACCATCGACTGAAAAAAACTTCCAAAAGTATCCAAAGATATTTTAGCTAAATGTCAGAGAGTACCTCTCAATAGGCCTATAAGTCTCCTGGGCCACATTGAATAGTCTCTTGTGGTCAATCCAACACACCCGTCTTTGCACTTTGGATAGGGCCAAAATGAGGTCAAACACAGTGCACTACAGGGTACATTGGAAATCATTTGAGACATGGCCTAGCACCCTATCTCTTAGACGAAGCTGATTTGAGGTATGATGATGTCACAGCCCAGACCCAAAATACCCTGCCGTCTATAGAGCTGGGTTTCCATGGCAACGCAGGTCCTAGTTTGGGGAGGCAAGGGTGGGGGGTGCACTCTGTCTGAATAATTACTCTGGCTTATGTGGCCTGTGGGGGTGGTGGTTGTGGTGGTGGTCGGGGGGGTAGGGTGCATGGAGGGTGTTTAATAATGCTGACTCATTGCAAAGGGACATCAATATTCAAACCACTATACAGGATGATCCTTCTTATCCTCCCTTATTTTCAAATCAAACCTAATCAGTTCATATTATTATTTTCAGTCAATCATGTGATCAATTTGCCTGTATGGAATGTTCTATGGAATGACAAGTAACTAGCTAATATCTTATGTGACCAGATGTGGGTGCTATGTTACTGTATGTTCTGAACCAATCAAATACAAGCATCACATTAGAATGTCACTCATGTTGGGCACCTGTGTCACTCATGTTGGGCACCTCAGTCTTTATGATGACCTATTACAGAAAAAAACGTCAATTATTTTGTAAAGCTTTGAGTAAAAAGCTATAAACTTAGATTCATGGTAATGATTCTATCAAGTATAAAAGGAACAGAGCCTGCACACCCCAGGCGAGGTATGCTGACATATGGAACATAACTCAAAACATATTGAGAATGAAAGTCACACGCAATCGTACTAAACAGTCCTCCTGTTGACTTGTCGTGTCTTGTTCCTCCAGGCGCCTGTGTGTGTGAGAGGGATGGTGCTGGCTGGAGCAAAGAGCTGACGCAGTAGGATGAGACAGGATGGAACACTCAGACAGCCCCGCCCCTGAGAGCAGTGACCCAAACGGGTTTGTCAACCGAGTGTTCAACGTCTCCTTGGATGTGGAGAATGAGTCCAGCACTGTGTATATCAGGGAAACTGGGCCAGGGCCAGGTCTGGGGCCAGAGACAGGGCCAGAGCTGGGGCCAGAGACAGGTCAGGGAGAGATCCCTCAGAGCCCTGGTAAGGACCGGCCGGAGGTCAACCGCAGGCCCCGAGCCACGGGGGGTATCTGGAAGATCCTGACCCGGCGGAGGGGGGGCCCAGAGCTGGAGAGGAGACCTCACTCCATGATCCTCCCTGGAGAGGCCTCCATCCCCAAGCTGTCGTTTGCCGACAAGGTGCGCTCCTTCAAGAAGCTCAAGTCCCCCTCTGTGTTTAAAGGGAAGACGGGGAAGCTGTCCAGCGCCAAGTTCAGCAGCTCCCTGAGAGACGAGCCGGATGAAGAGTCTTTCTGCAGGGACTTTACCTCTCTGCCTCTTCACCCTGGTAGGAGCACACTCCGACACCGGGGGAAGAGGCACTCGTACGCCGGACACACAGCCGAGTTCGACTGCTCGTTTGAGGACATCGACCTGTCAGCCACCCTAGACAGACGCCAGATCGCTCCACAAGGGGACACAGTGACCCAGAATGGCTGTAAGCCCTTAGAGAGAGTGTCCTACATCAAGAGGGCTCAGGCCAACTCTTCCACCAACTGCAATAACGCAGGTGTGTGTGAGGAGGCGAGTAGTGTGAGGGACAGCCCTAAGGTTCCCCTGGGAGGTAGGAGGTCTAAGGGGTCTGATGTGTGGACCTACCTGAAGAGGATCTCTCTCCTGGGGAAGGGCAACCCTGCCTACTCAGAGAGGAGCTTCGACTCGGAGCTCCACACTCTGGACAAGACCATGGATTCTGACTATGGCTCTGTGGACTTTGAGTCGATCAGAGACTTCCATCCCGCCAACGCCGCCTCGTCCAAGCACTCAGATGGCAAAAGCGGCCATTTTGGGGGTCTGTTCAAGTTTTTCAACAGCGTGGCAGAGTCGGCTAGGAAATGGAGGACGACTTCGAGATCCTTCAGTCCTCCCGAAGGGGAGCGGTCTCCGCTGGGCTCTCCGCGAGCAGCACCGCGTCTGGATGACTACGTGCACAGCCTGTCTCTGACCCTCCGCAACGAGGACAGGCCAGAGCCCCCCGCCACGCCCTCCTCACCCCAGACCCCTCACCCACCTCGCCCTGGCACCTGTGACGCCGCCTCACCCCCACCTCTGATAGGCAGAGGGTCTCCTCAGGTGGTGCTGAAAGCCTGGAGGGCATGTCCTGACTCGCCTACTGTAAATGGCCTTACATGTGTCACCTCAGAGGAGACAAATAGACACAGGGACAGTCAGACAGACAGACAGACTGACCACAGGGCTGTAGCTACAGTGAAGAACCATCTGCCCCTCACCGAACCTGAGAGACAGGTAGAGACAGAGACTCAGGCAGAGGGAGACCCCTCAGACGGTCTCTACCCAGGGGAAGAGACAGAAAGAGAGGGAGGAGAGGGAGGAGAGGGAGGAGAGGGAGGAGAGGGAGGAGAGGGACACTCAGGAAATGATCTGGATTCCAAAGATGCTCTACCTGCCTCAGTTCAGACACAGGCTCCTGACAGCCAATCAGAGGTCGGAGAAGGAGATAGCATAGCTAATGGAGACCTGGCACCTTGCTGCTCACAGGAAGTATTTAAGGTGAGTGTGATGATAAACATTCAAAAGTACAGCATTGATAGTCAGTAAAATCTGTGTTATTATATATTCTCTTCAAAGATTTAATATGTCTTTATCATTGTGAGTTGTTGATGTAAGCTGTTATTGCAAGTGTGTGGCTCTTTTATTAATCAATTCCATCAGAGCATTAATTCTCATTCTCATGACCGATCATCAACCTCCTGTAACTACTGCCTATGACCAGCCATTTGTTAACCTTGTTAACCTTGATCATTCTTTTGCTTTTCAAAAACATCAACAACCAACTGTAATGTATTTATGCGAATTCTTTAGTGTAGGTTCATGTCTAGGAGAGTGTGTGTGGGTGTCCTATGGCCCCATCTGTTGGACAGAGAGGAAAGTGAGTCAGAGATCACAGAGCCACCTCTAGGCCAACAGTTTGTATTTCCTGGCCTCTCAACCCCACAGAACACAGCAGGAAACCCTGTATGTTCCCCACGGTTTAGCCCAGGCAGTGTGTGTCTGCCCCAGATCCTGCCCCTGGCCCTGCCCCTGCCCCTGCCCCTGCCCCTGGCCCTGGCCCAGGGCCTCTCAACCCCACAGAACACAGCAGGAAACCCTGTATGTTCCCCACGGTCTAGCCCAGGCAGTGTGCCCCTGATCCTGGCCTTGGCCCTGGTCCTGGCCCTGCCCTGACACACACACACACACACACACACACACACACACACACACACACACACACACACACACACACACACACACACACACACACACACACACACAGCTCCTTCCCCTCCCTTCTTTGTTCTGTAGAGGGATTAGTCAACTCCCCTCCAGTCTCACCAACAAGCCAGGACAAGTCAACCCTTCCAACTCCCAATAACTTACCACATTATGACATTTCAATGCTGCCTGCAGTAATGCAGTAGATTCTCATCAGCAGAGGCAGGTGGAGGCAGAAATCCTAGGACGGCTCATTTAAATGCATGGAATGGAATGAGGAGTGGTATCAACCACGTGTGTTTAATACCATTCCTCATTCCATTCCATGCATTCCATTCCATGCATTTAAATGAGCCGT
>NC_139669.1:9376765-9381765 GCF_951799395.1 Argentina silus
GAAATTGGTGTATTTGAAAGGACCAGTGCAGGTACAGCTGTCTCAGTGTGTCACCTCTGTTGCGTGACACACAGCTGCAGGCTTGACAATGTGAGAGTGAGCAGGAGGGCGTTGTCAGCTGAGTGTCTACATGGGCTTTTGGGGACAATCAAGGATAAAAAGTTGGGGTTGGATGCCAGACACCTATTGTCATTCTGATGTGACAGGCATGTGACAAGCATTGTATTGTCTATGGTTTTATTCATCAAACCTTCCTAAATGCTACAGTACACCTATGGTTCTCATCCAGTGTACTGTACCCACCAAGGAACATAGCTTTGAATGTGGTTTATACTGGTTGTATTTATATGGGTGGGACCCCAGGTAGTTCATAAGAGTTGACACCAGCAAGCAGCATTGTGCGTAGATGATTCACTGAATTCATACAGACAACACTCTGCAAACATAGAAGTACAGCCTCATGATGCAGGAGCAACATCTTCACATAGATATGTTTGGTGTGGTGTGGTGTGGTGTGGTGTGGTGTGGTGTGGTGTGGTGTGGTGTGGTGTGGTGTGGTCTGGTGCGGTGCGGTGCGGTGTGGTGTAGTTTAGATTGGATTGGTTTCATATTGGTCCACATATCTGGACCCTAGAATCCTGCTCTAGTTCTTTAGGGCATTTTTATGCATCCAAGCAGAAACAGACTGACTGGTTGGTTCCAACAGTAATGGTGCCTAAAGTGCAGAGCATCAGGGTTATCTTAAGGGACCTCATTACATTCTTCTCTATCTGAAATATTTCCACTGTAGCTAACTTTAGGGATCTCTCTTTTGCTGTGCTCTCGGGGAAACGTCTGAAAAAATAATCTGGTTTTCTTTTGTGAGTTCAATGATTCTTTCCCATCCATGAATTCTGTCTCCATTGAGAATTTCAGTTTTTCCTTTTTCTTTTAGGTACTGTAGATACTTAGATACTGTCTGCATAGCAGTTCTACATGGTGTTGAATCAGTAGGGTGTTGGGCTGAGGAACATGCTCTGAGGACTGAATCATCTCCTTTTTCTTCTTTTGAACCACACAAAATCTGAATGTTTCCAAAGACAGAATTCATTTTTGCCAGTCTGTAGCATGACTGTTCACTGCATCACTGGAACAAGGCTGACACCCAACGTTAAGACTCCAATACACCACACATTTTCTGCCTGCTGCACGGGCTCTCACCATCGGAGAACATCTCACATTTAACAACTCAGGCAAGCCAAATCATACCCAATCCGATTTCATATGGTATGGAAAAATGCGTCAGGAGCTGATCGGGAGCCCGTAGATCAGGCTAAAGCGTGTAGTGTCCTTGAGACAGACAGGCCTCTAACACTCCTCACATGCCTGGAGGACCCACATCCCTATCTCTCTGATGTCTCTTCTAATCTCTAACCCTAATCTCTGCACACACTGCCCTGACCCATTGTATCTAATCTCCTCTCTCTCTCTCTCTCTCTCTCTCTCTCTCTCTCTCTCTCTCTCTCTCTCTCTGGGCTTTCTCCCTGCTCTGACCTACTGACTGCCCCTCATGCTGCTCACTTTAAACGAATAAGCAGCTGATGCCTGAACAATGGTGACGGAGCTGCGTTCAGGAAAAGTCCAGCGTTTTATTTTTAGCCGTTCTTGTGGCTCAGAGAGGGCTGGGAGGAAGCAGGAAGCCAGCGTGGTTGTCGTGGGGACAGGAGGGGAACAAAGGAGTTAGTCTGCTCCGAGGGGAAATGGGTGCGGTGGGCTCTCCCTACCATTAGCAAACCATGCGCCACAAATATAGTCATTTAGCAACAGGGAGTCAAATATGTGGAGTTGTCTCCTAGAAGAGCAAACCTCTGAGGGTGATTTGAAAAAATGGCTGCAGGCCAGAGCAGGGGAGAGTCACAGCTGGTCTTAGATCAGATCCACCAGTCTAACTAAAGGTCATGTGCTGCTGAGATAAGCAAGACCATGAACTGATCTGGGTTCAGATAGAGAAGGTCAAGGCCCTCCCTGCAGTAGCCTATTTAATAGAAACAGAGATTGTGTTGGGCTTTCAGCCATGATATTAATTCATTTTCCACGTTGTTTGGACATGTCTGCACTGTAAATATGTGAATGTTTACTGACTGAATTAATGTGACCTTCATATTTCCTACCAAGGTATGCTGTGTTGGGCCAAACCAATATTCAAACAGAGGGGTGGAGAGTTTGAGGGATTAGAGATAACTGCTCCCATCACAACAAGGGTGGAGGGACACATGCTGCCTTATATGGTTTTCAGTGAGATCATCACACACAAACGTGGATGATGTCATCAATAGTGCTGCAGTGCACGGGTCGGGTTTCCTGCCAGTGCTCCTGGGTAGAGGAAGCTGCCCTTAAGCACAGATCTAGGACCCTCCACTAACCGTAACCTGAACCATTAGGAGGAAACACTAATCAACATATCACCCTATTCACCCAACCCAGAGCTGGCTGGATCATACTCAACATACTGACCTTTGACCTCTACTAAAGGAAAAGGAGAATGTTAACACACTGATAGAGTCAGGAGTGTTACTGTATGCACAGTTTTGTTAGCATTTTAGCAAGGCCACTGGTTTACACCTGTAGGCTTACACTCAGTTGGAGATTGTGTGTGGGAGATAAGAGAGAGATCAGTTGAATTAGGAAATGAGAGGCAGGCTGATCTACATATAATCCTTCTGTGTGTTTCAGAGCTATGCTAATCTCTACCATGAATTTAGTGAAAGATTTACAGTAGGCCTGCTGGAGACTAGATACTGTGATATAAACTATTAAAGTCTTACTATTTGTGTAGTAACACAAAGTCCCCATGACATCAGGATTTAATTAATGACAGTGCCAGTTGAAGTCATAAAAGGTTTTTCATATCCTGCTACAGTGTTTAGCTCACCAAAACACACACACACACACACACACACACACACACACACACACACACACACGCGGTAGGTAGGCAATTAAAAGTTCACACGTATTTTACAATGACATGGATGGGGATGGCTCTCTGCTGACTCTTTCTTCTGTGGGGAGATGTGAGACATTTTGACAAACCCCCCCTCTGCTGTATATGCATGACTGTATTAGCATTGGTGTCTGTAGATTTAGACTTTCAGATGTGACCTTTGTTGTCTAAATGTCAGAGAGAGCAGCCTAGCCCACTGAGGCAGCAGAGCAGTCTTATGTAACCACGCTCCACATCACAGACAGAGGCAGACAGGGGAGGAGAAAAAGCCTGCTTGAGAGACTCTGGCATATCTCAGCCAAGATTCTTTCAAGCTTTGGTTTGAGGACAGTTTTTATCAGCATGTACTGTTGGCGCAAAAAATCGAGGAAGAGAGTCATGGAAAATGTATTTACTTGTATTTAGTGTGTGTGGTTGTGGTCATTTAGTGGTCATATTATGGTATTTCATGGTTATGGCATGGCCTATTTCAGTGGTTTTGTTAAATAATATCCAGTGATCTGTTGCTATAGATCCTAAGGCGCTCCAGTCCGTGTGAAAGCTGGAAGCCTGCAGGGGAACTGTGAATTTCCTGCATGAATTCATTCATGACCATCTTGTGCGCCCTCATGATCAGCCAACAATGAGCAGCGCGGGCACGGGGGGGGTGGGGGGGGCAACTCTCTGCGGGGGTGCGCTCATGCGTAATACAGGATTTGCCCAAAGCATACTGTCGAAATAGGCTATTATGGGAATGTGTTTGCCAATGTGAAGAGATAATACAGGGTGTAAATTCTGGTGTCAGCCAGAACACCTTGGCCGTACACTCTGATCGATGGCCACAGTGAAATTGGCAGCAGAGGGTGGCAGATGCCAATGAAATTAGGACAGTGATCATTCTGGGGGGGAAAAAATGCATTTAGTTATTCTGGCATTTATTCTCCTTCAGCTTTGATTGAGAGTGATAATAATAAATGATGACAGCAAGGTGGTATTTCAGGTGATGTGGGTATTGAATGAGGTTATGATTTTGGCCTCTGACGTACACTCACCGAACACTTTATTAGGAAAACTATACTAATATTGGGTAGGGCCTCCCTTTGCTCTCAAAACAGCCTAAATTCTTCATGGCATTGATTCCACAAGATGCTGGAAACATTCCTTTGAGATTCTGGTCCATGATGACATGATTGCATCACGCAATTCCTGCAGATTTTCACTTCTACCACATCCCAAAGGTGTTCTATTGGATTCAGATCAGGTGACTGGGAAGGCCACTGAAGAACACTGAACTCATGTTCATGAAACCAGTTTGAGACGACTTTTGCTTTGTGACATGGTGCATTATTATGCTGGAAGTAGCCATTAGAAGATGTATAAATTGTGACCATGAAGGGATGCACATGGTCAGCAACAATACTCAAATAGTGACATTCAAGCGATGATTGAGTGGTATTAACGGGACCAAAGTGTGCCAATAAAAAAACATTCCCCACACCATTACACCACCTCCACCATGAGAAGGTGTACCGGTGTTCCTAATAAAGTGCTCTGTGAGTGTATATTCAGAGTCGTGCCCCTCCTCCGGGTCTGGTGATGGCTGAGCCGTAGTGTCGTTGCTGAGCGCTGATCATTATTCAGGCAGGACCGCCTCTCTCAGCCTCACAGCCGCTCTGTCTCCGGTCTCCTCTCTGGTCCACTCACGGGAAGCAGGCTCGGCAGCCAGCGCGCAGCTATTCTATTATATGTGCTGAGTATCTGCTGGCCTGAAATCAGACAGGCGGTTTAGGGGGCAGAAAAGGCGAGTGTTGACTCGAGGAGAATAATCGGTGCAGACTGATGATGATGAGGATGATGATGGTGAGGATGATGCATCTGTTCCGCGAGCTTTTATGATAAGCTGCAATAACGCGTAGTGTGAAGAGGCGTATAGGGGGCAGTTTTTCCTATCTTTTCTTTTCTCACTGTAATGGTGGATATCTGGACCGTTACACAGTCCAGGGTTGAGAGCTGAATCCCACGCCAGTCCGTCTCTGTG
>NC_139669.1:9394265-9441765 GCF_951799395.1 Argentina silus
GTGTGTGTGTGTGTGTGTTCCTCCAGGGTGATGATATTCTGGACCGTAGCTCAGAGCTGATCTACACAGGAGAGATGTCGTGGATCTACCAGCCGTACGGACGCAGCCAGCAACGGGTGTTCTTCCTATTCGACCATCAGCTGGTCCTCTGTAAGAAGGTACGTTACCACCACCCTCCTCTCTCTCTCTCTCTCTCTCTCTCTCTCTCCTCATCTCTCCATCTGTCTCTTGTTCTTCTCCTCCTTGGCCTGGGCCTTCATCTGTAGGACCTTGATGGTGTCAGGCTTGTGTAGAATGTGTTGCCAGCTGGATAGAGGTTGTGTCTTGTAAAGAAGTCTCTGAACCTCACCAGGGAACTGCATTACACCAATTACATAGGTGAACCCACCCCCCCCCCCCCCCCACACACACACACACACACACACCCCTCCCCTTAGCTGAGCCAAGGTCCACACACACATTACTGTACCTGTCACACTGCTGGTTCTCACAGTGCAAGCTTGTTATCGTTATCGCTGTGGACCTCTGACTGGGAGAGGGCTTACACATGGCTAGACACTCGCATTTACTCTGCTATTACACGCACACACACACACACACCACACACGCGCGCGCAGCACACTCCTGCTCGCACACACTCCTGCTCACTCGCACACTCACACACACACAAACACACACACACACACACACACACACACACACACACACACCCTCATCCCTGCTATCTCTGGTTAACATCTACAGCACCAGTCAAGCTGCCTCTACAACAACAACAACAATTTGTGAGTGTACAGCAATGTTAACATGAGCAGAGCTGTGCTGGGGTACGCTGCTCAGGGATGTCTCAAGGACATGCTTAATTATGGATCCCACGTCTTTCTTCTTAACTCTCTTATTCAGGATTCGCAACACAAACACGTGTCGCAGCTGCCCCGAGGGTGTGTTTGTTGCCTGTTGTGTGTTCTCTCTGGCCTTCCTTCCTCCTCCTCCTCCTCCTCATCCTCTCATCTCGTCCTTATCAACACAGAGATGACTATCATCTCCACACGCTCATTACAAGTTTACTGAGTTTACACTGTCTCTCATTTTTACATAATCACATCCCTGTTGTCTTCATCATTATTATAATTATTCAGTCCTAGATCTCTTGTCCTTGAACGTGGTGTACCCACCAGTCTACACAATCAATATCTACATGTGTCTATTTTTAGGTAGTCTTATGCAATAATTGTATAGGTGCATAGGTTTTGGAGAAACAAATATTGTGCTGTTTGTTTTCCTGGACATTTACAGTACATATAGTCAAATGCACATTACGGTGGTTTGCGTGCACAAAGTCATTCTATTTTGGGACCATACCAATGATGGGCTGATGAGAAATATCCCCCCAAAAAGATATTTTGTGGGTAAAATTCGGCTTTCAAGCCTCCTGTAGCAATAGCACATCTGTGTTGATGAAACGTTCCTGCATCTTTATGCGTGTGAAGTTGTACTAACTGCAACCCAGGCCTTCTCTTGGGTTCCTCTGCTAACAGCTACTAGCTAATAAGATGGGCCATTGAGATGGCTTAAGTACTTGAGTTCCAGTTCTGTAGTGATTACCTCTCATAGGAGCCTTGTGAGTTAGACTACAAACAACACCAATTACTTTGTGAAACCAGAAGAGTTTAGTTGTGTGTGTATTTGTGTGTGTGTGTGCTCTCTCTGTGTGACACACACACACACACACACACACACACACACACACACACACACACACACATACACACACACAGACTAAAACCACCTCTCCCTCCCTTCCTTCTAGGACCTGATTCGTCGAGACTGCCTGTACTATAAGGGCCGCATCGACATGGATCGCTACGAGGTGCGGGACGCCATGGATGGGCGTGACGATGACTTTAACGTGAGCGTGAAGAACGCATTTAAACTGCACAACAAAGACAGCGAGGAGCTTCACATCTTCCTGTCGAAGAAACTGGAGGAGAAGATCCGCTGGCTCAGGGCCTTCCACGAGGAGAGGAAGATGGTGCAGGAGGACGAGAAAATCGGTTAGACACACACACACCCACACACTCACACACTTTCTGATGGCCTCCCTTCACAGTTAGGGGAGCATTATTGCCATTCAACCATTTCAATAGGGGGCTTATCCTGGTGGGGTACTAGGCTAAAAAAACACAACACGCAGCAACTGCATGAGAGTGAAATCTGAGAAAAACACACAACAACATACTTAAATATCATATTCACCAATATAGTGATGCCAGAAACTGCAATACTTTCTCTACGTAGTGTGTATAAAGCGTTGGTGTGTGTGTGTGTGTGTGTGCGTGTGCGTGTGCGTGTGTGTGTGTGTTTCCAGGTTTCGAGATCTCTGAGTACCAGAAACGTCAGGCCGCCCTGACGGTCAGGAAGGTGACCAAACAGAAAGGTGAGGCAACACGGAGATATCAGGTGATTTTCCTTTTCTTCTCCTCTCCAACCAGCTCTGTCTTCTCATCGCTGTTTACTGTGTAAACCTCAGGCACGCACGCACGCACGCACGCACACACACACACACACACACACACACACACACTGCGGGAGTGGCCTTCTAATAAGTCACCACACCAGGAAACAACTGTTTCAAACCATCAAATGTATGTATATATATATACACTCACTGAACACTTTATTAGGAACACCTGTACACCTTCTCATGGTGGAGGTGGTGTAATGGTGTAGGGAATGTTTTCTTGGCACACTTTGGGCCCGTTAATACCAATCAATCATCGCTTGAATGCCACAGTCTATTTGAGTATTGTTGCTGACCATGTGCATCCCTTCATGGCCATAATTGACACATCTTCTAATGGATACTTCCAGCATGATAATGCACCATGTCACAAAGCAAAAGTCGTCTCAAACTGGTTTTATGAACATGAGTTCAGTGTTCTTCAGTGGCCTTCCCAGTCACCGGATCTGAATCCAATAGAACACCTTTGGGATGTGGTAGAACGGGAGATTCACAGCTTGAAAGTGCACCTGAAAAATCTGCAGGAATTGTGTGACGCAATCATGTCATCATGGACCAGAATCTCAAAGGAATGTTTCCAACATCTTGTGAAATCAATGCCACAAAGAATTGAGGCTGTTTTGAAAGCAAAGGGAGGCCCTACTCAGTATTAGTATAGTTTTCCTAATAAAGTGTTTGGTGAGTGTATGTTTTGTTTTGCTTTTCCAGAAGACAATATCTCAACTTGAATTTGGTAGTTTTCCGACTCAAAGAGCTTAAGTAACCCTTGTGTGTGTTGTGGTAAATAGATCAGGAATTCAAACGACTTTTAAACACCAATGAAAAGACAGAGGGATATTTGCATGCAGTTCCTTTTTTAAATGAAAGCAGTAAGGAGCAGACAGCGTAGAGACAGGATAGATGGATGTACTGTACGTTTGTCATTGTTGATGTTGTTGTTGTTGTTGTTGTTGTTGTTGTTGTTGTTTGTCCTGTTAGTTCCACAACCAGCATGGCCATCATAACAGAGGTTATAATGCCCATAAGTCGCTCTACATAAGTCTCCTGGAATGTTATCTTTGAATGTTAGGATGGCATATCCCTGTACCCCTATTGGTGTCTGTCAGAACTGTGTTGTAAGTACTGTTTGTGTTTCTGTGGTGACTTGGCACAAGGTGAAGTACTCCTCTTGAATTTTCAGATTCATTTATAGATATCATCATGAGAAAGAGGGCCTTGTTTTATGGACATGGTTTGAAAATGATAAAGGTATATCCTATTGGAGTTTCATATAGAGATTATGCAACAAGATGCCATGGCAACTGCTAAGAAATGGGAGCTATAGAAATTACAGATGGCATTGGAGCATGTTGATACAGTTTAATCTGTTTTAATCATCCTCATGTCTCTCCAAGATAAATGAGAAAAAGACGTTTTCTAGAAAGAGATTAATCTTCTCTAGCAAACAGTGTTTTTGAATAAGTTCTCTAGCGAACACTGTTTTTGAAGATGCCATGGCAACTTAAAAAAATGTTCATCATCAATGATTGATTATTCGTAGTTGATATTGGCTGTAGAGTAGTTGTGATGCTCGTAGGCTTTAGTGAAATGCATATTAGCAGCTTTCTGTTCTTCAATCTCTTTTGATCGCTCTTTATGTTCTATAGTCTCAGGGTGTTACTCAAACAAACATGCAATCAGCAAAGCCGGCAATAACAATGTCTCTTCCGCCATGAAAATGCTTGATTTCATATTTAGGCAGGAAGAATGTTACTTTCCGGTTCTCGTGTTTGCCTGATTCAGAGTTGGTTTGAATAGCGTCTTTAGTCTCCCTTGTGTCATTAATTGATGTGAACCCCACCTTTTCCATTCTCTAGCATCATCATATGACCATATATCATGTATCTGAGGTCTAATAACAATGTTATTACAATGTTGAATCACGTATTTTATGTCTATGTGCCTGTTTGTTATGCATGCGTAGATGTCGTGTTGTAGTGTTTATTTCTGTTCCAATACTGACGATCTACCTTTGCTATCCACCTCTCCTCTACTCTCCTATCCGCTTCTCTCTGCTTTGTGCCCTGCACCTGTCTCTCCCTCCTCTGCGCCACTGTGCCCAACTCTGCCCTCTACTCTGCCTCCCCTCCTCTGCCCCCCTACCCCCACCCCCCCTCCTCTGCCCACCCCCCCTCCTCTGCCCCCCCTACCTCCTCCTCTGCCTCCTCCTCTGCCACCCGCCCCTGCGCCTGTTTCCCAGGTGTAAACAGGTGTGTGCCCCCCTCATACCCGCCCCCCCAGGACCCCCTAGCCCCGGGACAGTATGAGGTATCAGAGGACTTGGCACAAGCAGAAGTTTTTGATTTCAGTCAATCCAAAAGAGGCCAGGCTCCATTCTGGCAGAGTTTTAGTAAATTAGCACCATTTAAGAAATAGAGAAACACAGACTCTTCTGAAGGACCAGCTATTTTTTTGTCTGAGAAGAAGCACTAAAAACGTCGGATGATTCTGTCCACGTGAAGAAGATAAAAAAACAGAGACACACATCGAAGGACCAATGTTATTAGTGAGTATCATTTGAAACCACCCCAAGGACTGAAGACGTGGATTATAACTTGTACTCTTTACTTGTACTTTACTGTTCTTAGTTACCACGCCTCTTCAGCAGAGACTACTGTAACATAAACATACATACATGTACTGTACCTTCGGAATCTGCGACGCTCAAACAACCACACCATCTGAATGTCCTCCAGTCATTGAGATTGTTTTGTTCTTTATTTACCCCATTTCCACTTTTTTTTCTGAAGTGAACATGAAGCATTCGTTTTTTCCCCTTCACAAGAGCTGGTCAGTCAAAAGGTATGATTGTGTCTAGATGAGAGCTCTTGTGTTGCTGTGTGAGTTAGCTGGCTGTGTTCTTCTGACTGAGCCCTGGGGTGGATTAGAACATTGAAAGGGACGTAGGGCGACTGGCTCCTTCTGAAGTTCCTCTGAAGCTGATCTGTTGTCAGCATTACCTTTGTGTTCTAACCGGTGTATCGCTGATCAAAGACTGGTCAGACTGTCTGATGTACTCTCTCTCTCTCCCTTTCTTATTCTCTTTCACTTTTCCTTACCTTTCCCCACTCTGCTCTCTCTCTCTCTCTCTCTCTCTCTCTCTCTCTCTCTCTCTCTCTCTCTCTCTCTCTCTCTCTCCTCTGTTCTATCTCTGTTCTCTCTCTCTGTTCTCCCTCTCCTCTGTTCTCTCCCCCTCTCTCTCTCTGTCTGCCCTCTGTTCTGTGAGCCAGTGGTTCCTGTATGAGGAGGTTCTTCCACTTGGAAGTCTGCCATTAGCCATGATATGAGGGGTCAGGGAACAAATCAATATCCGTAACATCAATTGAACATTACCATCCACACGCCAAACCACTGTTGACAGGGTATTCACATCGAGTCCACCACAAAGCCTGTGTTTGCTGCATCACTGAGAGATTCCTGAGCAGAAGGAGCAGCTCTATGCTGCTGGGGAGCTTGAGGCAGAGGTAGATCACTATCTGTTGTCTCAATCTCTCTCTGCCCCCCCACACCCCCACCCCCACCCCCCCTATCACAGAGCTGGATCCTGATTATGACCATTTTCTTCTTCTTCTTCTTTTTGACCATTCCACCGCAGAACTTGAGTTGAAGTTAGAGTTATTTTGGACCACATAATTGAAAAAATGTTTTGGTTCAGCTGTAGAGGAATTTATATGTCACATGGTAAAGCTGATGTTTGTTTTTTTGTATCACCAACAAGTTGAAAATGCACAGCCCAATAACACAAGTCTTTGTAGCATCAGTGAGAATACTGCACTATCAGGACTCAGAGGTTCCATGAGGGAGAGATACAGTACAGGTGAATCCGTACAGTAGAGTACATGTGTACTCTAGGCTGACTCTTGACAGGTCGACAACAGTGGAGGCTGGTGGAGGTAGGAATCGAAGGACGGGCTCATTGTAATGCATGGACACCAGTGGAGGCTGGTGGAGGTAGTAATCAGAGGATGGGCCCATTGTAATCCTCATTTCCATTCCATGCATTACAATGAGCCCGTATTCCAATTTCTGACTCCACTGGTCGACATATCCAGAAACACAGCAGCAGCAGCAGCAACAGCCTCAGCCATGGCCAACACAGAATCTTCTCCCCACGGTCACTGGAATCCAGTCCCATGTTTAATGATTTTAACCATGCATTGGTTTGTTAAGGCCAAAGCGTTTTCAACCAATACCCCTAATCGTTTTGATATCTGATATCTTTGATGAGGTGGTATCTTTACATACCACAGGTCTGTGCTCCTTGATCAGCTCCACACTTGTTTATTTCCACAGTTGGAATGTAAGTACAGTAAGTGTGTCAAATCTGCCAATTATCTGCGTTTTTTTCATACTTCAATAGATATAGAAAACACATTTTATATCAGCTGATGGAAAAAAATTCAAATACCGTACTGGCAACTTGTGCAATGTGATATATCATGATATATCTCTAACATTCACTACAGCGTGACACACAGTGAAACAATTATATAGTTCTATGTCATTTGTTTGCTTATTTGTAGGACTTATTACTTGCTGGAAAAGAGAACTTTTCTTTGTATGGTGTGTGATATATGTTGTTTTTCTTTCAGTAAAGAAACGTTGAAAATTGCTAGTTTGGCTCCTAGTGTCTCTAGAAGTCAAGCCAGGAGAGAGTGTTTGTTGTTGGATGATAACCCGTAGTCTGGTAGAGCCAAACACTTCAAGCAGAACCAGATCTGGCTCCCAGGCTGTGATAACCTCAGGTTCAGCTCATAGTCGTAGCCAACCCCCCCACCCCTTACACACACACACACACACACACACACACACACACACACACACACACACACACACACACACACACACACACACACACTCACCAGTTCTGCCCCTGCAGAGAACAGAAATGCTATCTAACAGTGCCTTCCAGCATTTTACTAGTGATTATCTATTCAATTTCACAGGCAGATATGAATTAGTCATGTATTTTCCCCCGCGAGTGTGACTTGCATCTCTGTGTCTGGGGTGAGCAGGAGAGCAGCCGAGCGTTTGAGAAAGAAGCACCCGGAACATGGAGGTCAGGCGTTTCCATATGAGTAACCTCGTCCCCAGGCTATTACGCGTAGCGCATACACGCCTGGAATAACAACTGTCCTTAGTGGGAGTGAATGTACTGAATATTAGATTCTGAAACGAATCAGAAACGTGTGGTGCACAAGCACTGGGGGGGGGGGGGTTGCTGTGGGAGATGATTGATGCAAAGTTAAGCCAATGGCTATGCGCCCGGCAGTTTCTCCCCGGTCTTTCTATTGGGTAAACAAAGGCTAAGTTTGACGCGTTGGTCCACCAGACCTTCCAAGCATTTGGGCGGAAGTGTCTGGGAAGGAGATATGAGTGGAAGCTGTGCATGACTAGCACATTTACCCCCAACAACAAGCATTGTGATATCACACTGTTATACTGGAGATGCACACTGTACTAACACTCGAGTGATTATGGAGGAGGCCATTCCACTCTAACCAACTCATATGATTTACATTCATTTAAAATCCTCTAACTCCCTATTCGCCTCCTTAGTATTGCATATTACAGTGAAGATGATCAAAGGCATGAGTGCAGTTTGGAAAGAAATTCTTCTTTTCGCTTTAGGATTTTGATGACTTTATTTGATGACATTTAAACCAGATTATAAAACTGAAATCCCCACAGATACTTTACTGTAGCGTAAAATACAATCCTCTAGCGTCTGACAAGCAGCTTCACCATGTACATACTGTATAAACGACAGATCATATATTTGAATATTGGTATTTTGCGTTGGGGACGGGTGTTGTTGACGTTCTAGCTTATGTTTGGCCTCAGTACCAGGTAGATGCATGTTTATGGCATCCAGTGTTCTGCATGACACATGAGACCACTCTCCACATTTGTTTTTACTTCATTGAAAGCCAACATGCTTGCCGCCATCTGAAATCTTCCACTGTTTCATTTCACAACGGAAATTAATTTCTCGGTGAGTCCCTTGTTACATATTGTCTGCTCCTTTCAAGATTCTTTTTTTTTTATTATTATTTATGGCAGACAGGAGTGGAGAATATGAACCCATGAAGGTAATATTGAATTGTGGTTGATATGAACACATGAATATAACACTAGACTGTGGTTATGATTTGAGAACAAAAGACTCTGTCATGTAACAAAGTGCTGGGTATTTGTGGAATGTCACTCCTGCATATTAAAGGCAAAACGGGTAATTTTTCTATGGCAACAGCAAACCAAATAGGAGATATATATATACTGTATATATATATATATAGATATAGATATATATATATAGATATATATATATAGATAGATATATACATATAGATATAGATATAGATAGACGTAGATATATATATATATATACATAGATATATATATATATACTGTACATGGTGTTTGCATAGATTTGTAGTCAAGCAGGAGAGCTGAACCAATGAGAAACCTCAGAGAAGGAGCTATATATAAACATAATCCTGAACACATTCATATACAGTATTCACATTAGTACATACAGTATCACGCTCTACTGAATACATAGTAATGTTTTTTTTTAAGTGCAATGAATTGATATACTGTATATTTATTTCCCCAACCATATCACTAGTATTTATGAAATTCAATATCGTACCTTATGTTGATATTAAGATGAATCGTTTTTTGCTGTTTTAGACATATTACCCTTTTAACTCTGATTCTGTTATATTCTATCAGCGGAGGCTGGTGGAGGTAGAAATCGGAGGATGGGCTCATTGTAATGCATGGATGGAATGAGGAATGTTATGTTTCTTTCATGCCTTACAGGGAGCCTGTCCTCCGATTTCTACCTCCACCAGCCTCCCCTGTACTCTATATATTCAGGGCTGGAAGGTGAGATATCAGTGTGTGGTTAAAAGAGATGACTGTACCATCCGGGTTTCAAACAGACATGTAACATTACTATTACAATCCAAGATGGTTTTATCAGTCCTGCTTCAACATGTCAATGGTTGTCAAACGAATAAATGAATTTCAAAATGTTGTTCAGAATAATTAGCAAATATGTAATATTTTCATTTAGTTGGTTATGCAGTCCTACATTGTTTCGGAATAGTCAGGGTACAAATGGAGGCATCAAAGAACCATATTTGATGTTGTTTCCAATTAAAATGTTGAGTTTGGTTTGATCCATTGTACATGACCATCAGTTGCGGGGTATTGTATTGGACACTGGTATGACTACTATATTGAACAGTTACTATACTCACCGTTTTCCTTGTCATTTTTAAATGTCACCATATACAAACGGTTTTTTTTCGCTTGCCTTATATATTAGGTTAGGTTTGTTTTGTTTAAATTTTTTTGTAGATATGGAAAACCTGAAAATAATGCCTATTCAATCCAGAAACTGTGAATGGGAGAGTGGAGAAGTCAATGTTTATGTTTTGATGTAATCAAAAGCACTGGGAATATGTTGTATTTCGCTGTAAAAACTGAATCATGTCTTATAACTGTACTTTTGCTGAAATTAAAAACCTCTATATACTGAACTGTGTCCAGGCGCCATGGTGTCAATGAGGATATAGAATTGGATTTCCTGATACTAGGCATTATATCCTCTGTGTGTGTGTCTGTCTGTTCCCCACAGCCGCACGGTGACATTCCTGGCTACACCCATGACAGGTCATATTTCACCTTAATTGTGAAGTCGTTAACAGCAGCATTGTAAACTTTGCAATACTACTCTTTATATTTAAACCAAGCTCTTATAAATAATAAATAGAGCAAATGTATTGTAATGTACCAGTGGATATAATTGGTTATTAGCTTGAAAATTCTGGATTTTCTGCCCTGTGTTACTTAAAGAAACATAAATGGGATGTGGAAAGATGTGTGTGAAAGGATGATGTTAAAGTGGCTGGTACTACAATTCTTACATTTCCTCCTTCCTTCAAACCATGTCTTAGACCAATTTTATTTAATCCAGAGGTCTTGTTACAGATCTATTGTATTAATTATGTTTTGGCTTAGAAAAGGGGAGAGGGAATTCAATCAAGGGACATTGTTTCCTATTGTTAATCCCAGAAAATAATCTTTGCTCTACAGGACCTGGTGCACCTACTTGAGTCTGCAGAGGCACTTCCCAAGGTACTTGATCAAACCCCTCTGGGGGTCTGCCCACAATACAAAATTTGATTGTCATGAACAAACCAAATTAATCATGACTCATAGAGCTATTTTGAGAAGTAATATCACAAACAGTATGGTACTAGTCTGACATCTAGTGGTTACACTTGGTACTAAATTTACAAAATGGTTCTCTGGAAATTCTACGGACTGTGTTAATCTAGTAGTGGACAGCATCTTCAACACATACAGTTTCATAAATGTGTGCATGTTATTGCCCTATAACCCTTGTGCATTTCAGTTTTGGAGGGTGAAATGGACAGGAGTGCTTCTTAAATCAGCATCCTTGATAACCCTATTCCCTAGCATGCCAAGCTTCTAGGTTCGTCAGACACACAGTGGTTGAAAAGAACCAAGCTTGGGCCTACAACAACAGTGAATACATTAATTGAACTACATTCAGAGAGAGTTTGTTTTTATAAACCTATTTTAATCAAAACAGCTATATCTATTCCCTGGCAAACATGGGATTGCATAATCATTCTTCAAATAAATACAGTACAAACTTAACTTCACAGCATAAGAGATTCTGAGTAACAATATTAGGGTACAGTGTAAAATAATCAAATTGTAATGCACTTTTGTTTCTTTACAATGATAAGGGACACAGGTGTGTCATTGAGACTGACAGTGTGTCTCAATAGTCCTAACTAGCTTCCTTTCCTCAGAACGGACAAGACATGTCACATGACCGATGAATGCTGGAACGGATGGAACCTAATCCCATCATGTATCAATAATGATGAGGGTAAGTAGACACAGATAGGAAGTCATCCTAGAGTATTGAGTATTGAGACACAGCCGGGCCCAGCATATTCATGACATCATCGTCAGATACTGTCGATTTCAAGGGTCAGGTGACATGTTTCAGATAATTCCTCAAGATCTGGGGAATGTCCAAAAGGTCGATGGCAGCCTTTTTATTAGTCATGGGGAGGAATCCTCTAATCGCTAGGCGTGTCTGTGACATCAGAGTTTTGGGGCAAACTGGAATGAAAAAGGAGAGATGCAGTGGTGATTATCAAGTGTTACATTAATAATGGCAGCATATGTCGCACTACATCTGGGAATTATAATAGCAACCAAACCTGGAATTAAACCATGAAGATGAATACAGTATGTCACAGTAAACCAGGGGAGGCAAGCCAAAAATCGGAGGACGGTCTCATTGTAATGCATGGAATGGAATGAGGAATGATATCAAACATGGTATCATTCCATTCCATGCTTTACAATGCGCCTCTCCTCTGCCTCCCCCAGTCTCCCCTGCAGTAAACAGTCTTACCTCTCTCCTTGAGCAGCATCACCACCGCCTCATTCTGCTTGGTGGTCTTATCTATTATCAGTGTGGGTAGATACACATCCGCCCCAAAGTCAATCAGCAGCAGGATGTACTCCACCCCACAGCCGTAGCGCAGACACATCTCCAGCACCGTCTTCGGCTGCTTTATCCTGGCCAACATCTTCTCCTCTGTGCAGTTGTAGTTGGGGTTAGCCCCGTGGAGGAGCAGCAGCTTGAAGCAGTCCAGGTGTCCGTACACAGCAGAGAGGTAGAGGGGTCCCCTGCATGCCGTGGCGTTAGTGGCCCACTCTGGTACCTTAGGCCTGACGTCTACCTCGGCTCCGTACCGCAGCAGCTCTCGGAGGACCTCCACGTCGCCCTCGCGGGCTGCTGTCAGCACAGGGGAGCAGTTGTTGTACTGGCTGCCGTTGGGGTCCGCCCCGGCCTTCAGCAGAGCCACCACACAGTCCAGGTGCTTCCCACTGACGGCTGTGAACAGAGGGGTCTGGGCCTTCACATCCAGGCTGTCCACCTGCAAACCAACAGCACAGGGAGAGACGTGCAGATTTGTGTCAGGGCAGAACACAGCCATGGATATACAAGCCATCCTCCTTTATCTCCGTCGGTTAATACAATCTCAAGTTGTGCAAATAGCTTTATCTTATCTCACTTCGCTCCCTTCACTAGAACTTCTACTGTTACAGACAAGGCAAGCATACTACCACCTGTTCCAAAAGGCTCCAGACCTCTTGCTGAGGCCATAGTAAACTCCTATACAAAGAGGCTACAGCGTAGTCTCTACACTATCTCACCTCAGCTCCATGAGCCAGCAGCAGCTCCATACATCTCACATGACCATGTGCTGCGGCTGTCCGTAGGGGGGTACCTGGGACCCCCCAACCACTCCGGGCGTTGATACACCTCCTGTAGCTCTCCTGGGAGAGCAGCTCAGAGAGCAGGGCCACATCATCGCTGGCCACAGCCTGGTTCAAGGCCTGGCTCTGCCCATTGTCCTCCTCGTCATCCTCCTTGGGCTGCAGCAGGGAGAAGATCTTAGAAATGTCCATCAAACTCATGTTGAAAGGTTTCTCCAGAGCCATGATGTAGCTGCACACCTTCACGTCAGAACACCTCCATCTGGAATCACCGCAAGATTAGATGGGATGAGAATAGATCAGAGATACAGCAAGAATAGATAAGGATTTTTCTCATTCTGCAGAGCAGATGACAGCCATTTAAATTTGAATGTCATGGCAGTGCATTTACAGTCAAGCCTTTGGTGAATTTATGACATATGTGAGAAACATTTCTCAAAAACATTAAACATTAAAGGGTTAGTTCAGGATGTTTCAACTTAGTCAGATGGTTCCTTACCTTGAAAGTAGTCCATGAACCAGGAGAAACTAGAAACCCATGGTTCAGAGTTGTTTTAACAGCCACTACTAACTTCAGCAAACTTTAGCCACCGTCAACAAGAAAAAACAATGGGAGTGATGGGGGCTCAAAATTGTAAAAAAAAAAAAAAAAAAAAAAAAAACAGGTGGTCACTTTGTTAGCAATGGCTAAAGTTAGCAGAAGTTAGTAGTGGCTATTTAAATACCTCTGAACCATGGATTAAAGTTTCTCCTGGCCCATAGACTATTTTCAAGGTAAGGAACCATCTGACTATAAATTATTATTTATTATTATTTATTAAAATAATATTAAAATCCTGAACCAACCCTTTAAATCAGAGGGTATAGCATAGTTTCTCACCATAGGTTGGAGAGAACAAACAGAGGACAATGGATTTAAAATATAGTTATTTGAGGAATCATGGAAAAGATCCTAAAACAAGCAACAAGCAAATGGAGGTTAACAATCACTTCCACTTACCTCACTTAACGAGTCACCGACCAATGATGCTATAGCCAACAATGTTAATCAGTAGAGTCGTAGTAAACACTTTCATAACTCCATGATCGGTCACGTGGAAGAACGGACAATTCTGTGAAGAGTGTGTTGCTGTATCCACAGGGGCTGAGTTCTGAAACCCGATGTGGTGTGTGTGTGTGTGTGTGTGTGTGTGTGTGTGTGTGTGTGTGTGTGTGTGTGTGTGTGTCTGACACAGCAGAGCAGAGCAGGGGCCGGGTGTCAGTGGGGGTCTAATTTTAGGCCACAGATGGACCAGGCCAAACTTCCATTCTTGGAGAGTTGAGGCAGGGAGGTTATAATTAGAAAGGTGATAGACTTGTGACACTCTCTGTGTGTGTCGGTTTGATTGGTGGACTTTGGGCTTCGGTATTCTTCTGTGTCCTGAGTAAACAGCAGATGATTATGAGGCACCTTTACTACCGCTGAGATAGACCACTACATTACTATTCCTCTACCAACAAATACAGTGCCTTCAGAAAGTATTCAGACCCCTTCACTTTTTCCACATTCTGTTGTGTTATAGACTCAATTTAAAATGGATTAAATTAAAATAATTTGCCATCAATCCACACACAATACCCCAGAATGACAAAGTGAAAACACATTTTTAGAAATTTCAGTAAATGTATTAAAATTGAAATACCTCATGTACATAAGTATTCAGACACTCTTAAAATGAGCTAAAATGCAAAAATGTCATCAACAAATCACTCAATAAGTTGAATTGAGTCCATCTTAATGCAAGGATAATAGTTCATGTAATTTTGCAATTCATATCTTTGTTTTTATAGGGTATTAAAGGGTTTTTATAGGGCTATATAAGTCATATGTCAAATACTACTTTAAAAACTATGCTAATTTTCAATGTTCTAAGTCACTATGTGCGTTGTTGTAACAAGCCCCTTCTTGTTACAACTTTAACTGGCCCTTTCTGTGTTTAAATGTGGTCTGTGTTTAAATGTTATGAGAAAGAATGGATATTGATATCACGTTAGGTACTGTTGCATATTACATGTCATGTTTATGGCATGTCATCGCCATGTTTTTCAGGTTCACACTGAGGCAGCCACCTTATTACAGAGCAGACAGTCAGCTGTTCATCCTACCCTACCCCCATGTCTAGGGTTTGGGGGACTTTGGCATTTGAGAGCGGGAGAGGTATGTAACACTGCATTCTTTTCCATGATGCCACTAGATTCCAGATTCTAGGCATTTTGGACGGTATGATTCTTTCCTAAGATGCAAAAACATAAATCATCAAGCTCAAATCAATTTATTTATCATGTATATAGATTACAGCCATTGACGATGCAATGAAATGCTTGGGGGGGGGTCCTTGAAGCTGGTGTGGTTAAGGTCCTTGAAGATCTTCCCGGCCATCCTCTTGCAAAAAAATAAATAATTTGATGTAGCCTAATTGTTTGCTCATTGCGATATCGTGAAACCTATGTCCTAATAACTCAATTCCTAAAATTATGTCCATTAATTACATAATACACAGTATAGAGCCTCTTGTGGCTTCCTTGTACAAATCAGCTAGGCTACTGCTTTTCGTGTGTTCTTCAACCCTATATTCCTTCAAAAAGCAATACTGCAATATTTCACAACAGACAGAGTATCTATGCGTAAAAATATGGTTAGGCATGTAATTAAAGTCACTTCAATGTAGTATGCATCCCCTCCCATAATGACTTGATTATGGCCAACCATCTTCCTCTATCCCACTCCAGTACGCTAGGTGACGGTAAACATTATTTCTTGGAGTGGTGCGCTGTGATAATAGAAAGACAAGATGGGAAGTAAACATCTAAGTTGCTAGGGGAGCTAGTCAGCTAGCTAGCTTCATACGTTTCCAGCCGATTAGTACAGAGTTCAGAGATACCCAACGATATTTGATGTAGGCTAAGCAGTAGGTTGGTTTTGTGGTTGATAAACATCTTATTCCAATGCTCTGAGTCTTTGACATGCCCAACTGATTGCTGGCTAGTTAGACTGTAACTGCAGAATGGAGGACAGGGAGGCTCTGAGAACGTACTGCAGGAGGATGATCACACAGGTTCACACACAACACAGCCCTGAGACTACTACAGGAGAGACGGAGAGGAGGAGGAGAGAGAAGACCCACCAGCCTAAAGGAAGAAGGGAGAGAGAGTCTGCACCCAGACCCACAGAGCCTAAAGGAGGAAGGGAGAGAGAAGGTAGAAGGCAGGACAAAGAGATGGAGAGTGGCCATAGAGAGCCTCGCTTTACACTACCAGGTCCTGCTTCCCAGCCAGTCCCCCTTCAGCTCATCTCTGTGCTGAAGCTCAAGAGTTTCACAGAACAGATGAAACGGGTGAGATGAATGGATGGATGGATGAATTATGGATGTATGAGCCACTCAAAAAGGGATCTCACACTCAGCTAGAACTTCTGCTGTCTATGTACTTTGCCTCTCATATCTGTGTGTGTGTGTGTGTGTGTGTGTGTGTGTGTGTGTGTGTGTGTGTGTGCAACAGGCTGCAGATACAGAGCTACACAATCCCTCTCTCTGTGATGTGTGTGTGCAGAAGAAGGCTGCTCTGGCCTTAAAAACCTTCATCAGGAGGAAGAAGACGCTATTGGACGCCCACACACTGGAGGACAGACTCCAAACACACCTCTGCAACAGAGTATGTGTCATTTTTGCAATCTTTGCAATTAATAGATAATAATCAATATCAGTCTGTCTCTCAGTGCAGTCATGTATGTATTGGGCTGGCCGTCAAAGATGAAAACAAACAAACGGGGTTAAAGCCATAAAATACTGTATCTGCAAAATGTGTTTTGGGGGGCATATATGGGGTACAGGATTGTAACATCTATTCTTTACTGTGTGCCTTCTGTAGGACTCTATATGCCTGTTGGGGGAGCTACTGAGGCACATTCCCAAACCCTCTGATACTCCCAACAAGATCTGGGAGCAACTACAGGCCAAAGACAGACTGACACAGCAATCATAGGTTACCCTGGAAACAACATAACGGGACTGAGCTAGAGGGACCTAGAACTTTTTGAATATATAACAAAACGGTGAATGCCCTGTGCCGCCTCTTCAAGGTACTGATTCCTGCAGGATTAACTCCGGATTCAAAAATCGAAAATTGCTTTCTGAATATAACCTAATTTCATCTCAAAGAAGACACATTCCATGTACAGTACAAAACAGCTATTTATTTTTGTATCATTGGATTAAACTTTCACATACAACATGTTCAAGGCAAATAAGCCTGTTTTCCTTTGTCCAGTTGGTCACTTATGTTTTCAGTAAACGTTAAAACAACTCTGTGGGTTATTTGTTTTGAGGATGACCCACTTGCTTTGATATCAACACAAATAATTACCTATCATTACATTTCAGCCATGGAAAACATTTGCATGCATCGCCAAAGAATATTAAATACAAAGTAAATACATTACATGTTATATTTCTAATGCAAAAAAGGGCACAATTATTAGAATTTCAATGTTTTTCAAGTTTTTTTCATTATTATTGCATTTACATGGTCAGAATCTATCAAACCTTAAACAAGGGTTACACAATTACACTCACTGATAAAAACAAGAATAGATGACATTGACACCAGACGTGGCTTTTATGGCATGTAAATGGATTATAAAGTATGTAATACATGTATATGCTGTGGCTACTGGTAGAAGTTGCCCTTAGGCACAGATCTAGGATCAGCGAATCCTCCTGATTGTAACCTGAACCATTAGAGGGGGAACACAGCACTGTGATTAGATCAGTGCCTAAAGCCAACTTTTATCCTACACCAATGGACCTATGAGGCTCGTACAGTGACTACTCGTCAGGCTTCCTCTTGGGCTTCTTGGGGTTGCGGGAGCGGCTCTTGGCCTTGCACAGTGGGCAGATGGGAGCATTACGGTGGATCTGTTGGTGGCATGACAGACAAGCCTGGGGAGAGGAGAGACAGGACCATGCTCGGTTAATACCCAGTCCAATGGTAATAGCATTGGAAAATAAAGTGTAATTACAGAAAACGGAATGTGTGTGTGTATACGTACCTTCATGGGTGGTGTACATACCTTCATGGGTGGGGGTTGTTGTCTGAAGGTAGCGGTTTGGCGGTTGTCTTGTTTCCGTGAGACTTGGAGCTGCTGAGCTGCAGCCGCTGCCGCCGCAAGGGATTCTGGGATATTGGGCTCATGTGGCTCCTTCTGCCACTCTGCCTTCTGCTTCTCAAAGTAACTATGGGAACCAGGGACAGAGACCAAGTTTGTTCTCAATGTAACTGAATTGAGATGAAAGAGAATAGTTAAGCATTAAGTCTCCCATAAAATCCCCCTTAGGCTGTTAGGAAGGCAAAACTTGAGAGTACAAAGGATAACTTGTACAAACATTGACAACAAAGTTTTTGCCACAGTAGCTGTGTGTGTGTGTGTGTGTGCTGTACGTGTACTAAAGTACTAACTCAAGAGAGAGCTTCTCCTCCTCTTCGTTGAGGTTGGGCAGCCTGTGTAGTCCCAGAGTCATCCTCAGTGCGTCAACATGCTCCTTTAGAGGTTTGTACTCATCATGCAGCCGTCGTGTTGTCTCCAGCAGCTTGTTCAGGTCATTCTCAGACTGCTTGATGGTGCTCTCCATCTGGGGACAGAAGGATACATCACAGAGATGGTACAAAGTATGAAAATAGGCATAGAAAATAGGGGTTTAATATATTCATATCCAACATACATATCCAACCTGGCCTCAGGCATATTAATGACCAAAAACAACAAGTTATTGCTTGTCAAAAGTCAAAAAAGACAGGAAATTTACCACACATCATCACCCATAACTTTCGACCTTGCGATGATATGGTATGCGCCTTAGCGTGCTACGCCACTGAACGCCCCCCAATGTGTATTCTATCTTTATGGATCAAATACTGTGCATCTATAACACTGATACCCACCACGTTTATATCAGCATGGATCAGTCGTAGCTCCTCCACATGGGCCATCTTCTCTTGAAGCAGCAGGTCCATCTCCTGTTTGTACTCCTTCAGGTGCTTCTCCTCAGACTCCAGAGCCTCAAACTCACCCTTCAGACGAGACTTGATCTTCTGCATCTGGACAGTCTTGTTCCTGACAAAAAGGCACAGACACTCTTCTATCAGGTCAATTCAATCATGCACCAGAACCTAATGGCCCTTTGGGATGAATTATGTTGCAGTGGTATGTGTATTAGTGTAATGCAGCAATTAATATGCCAGCCACAGAGGGTTTAATAATACAATCATTATATTACTTGAAGAGAGTTGCTACTGGCCACGAAGTCCATGTTGATGAGTGCATGAGTTGTGTACTGGTTCCTGGCATTTGTATTCTGTCTAGACTAGCCCCTTGACATAGGTTTCAAGAAATGTTCTACACTGCTTTTTCCAGACGAGTTTTCTTCAATGTAGCACAAAGCTGGCAGTAGCTGAGTGCAGCTGCTGCACTTCTGAATTAGGAAGCGATAGTCTGTTATTATTCTGCCAGTCTGAACCGCAGAACGTCGGGTCTAATACCATACCTTGCAAATTAGCTATCTAGCTAATCTGACAGCTACCTAATCTATGGGAAACTCTCCACATCTGGTTGTGTTTGTAGATGCACACAGCTGGACGGATGATACAAGGCTAATCAAATTGATCACTTCTAATAACATACATTCGAAATAATTGTAAATGGTTTGTTTTTTTTGCAGTTCCTCCAAGACAATGGGACGACGACCCCGTTTGCTAGCCCTGCGGGTATCTCGCCACATAGCAAGCTAGCTCAATAACAAAAGCCAAGAAGCTAATGTCTGCTGGCTAGCTGCCCACCTCTGCTCTTTTCGTCAAGCAGAACAGAGCTACCAGATTTACCAGATGTGTGTTCTTCAAATACATGGGATTTACCGTATTTCCATGATATTTTCTAATTTGCACATTATTTCTTGTTCGTCCCCCATGGTTTTGTCCGCGGATCCCGATATATGAGCTCTATAACCAAAGGCCAGGGTGGTCTAATAAAAACACAATACCGTCTGACTGTGGTAACATGCGGCGTAAGCACGCACGCGCAGGGTGGAACAGTGGCTACGTGTACTGTACTCCGTTGACCCCAGGAGAAACTGGTACAATGTTTCACACGCTGACAACCCAGTCATTAGCTACATTGTTTCACCTTCATTATGGTTACACCCTTATTATTGTTGCATTGTAATAAAAACCGTTTGCTACATTGTTTAATCCCCTAACTATGAAAGATATTGTTGGCTATTTTATTAAAAAAAAGAAAAGTGTTTACTGCACTGTTTCAATCCTCATAATAACAGTGCAAGTGAAACTCAAAATCACCATAATGTAAATATATGAGATACAATTAAACATCAATGGACTTTCTAAAATGATAAATTAACTTACATTGCATGTAGTAATCACGTTTGCTCTTTTGGCTACTAGTGGTAAATTGTTCAAATCATTATATTATTATATTATTATAGATTATATATGTTGTATGTTCGGTCAGCATCTTGCTGTGGTGGTGTGGTGTGGTGTGGTGTGGTGTGGTGTGGTGAGGTGTGGTGTGGTGTGGTGTGGACCTGTCATTTGGGGCCTATGAGGGTCAAGTGTTGCTGCAGGAGCCTAATCTAGGCTGAGTAAAAGATTCCAGAGCTGCCATTGGATTAGCCGAAAGAAAGTCCTAAGAACAATACAATGGGCCATTTTGATTCAGACTAATCCCTGTAAATATCACAAGCACTTTCATATGACTGTGGAAAGAAGGCTACTGTGGACAGACCTCTAAGGGACAAAATCACAGTTAAAATACCAACAAATGTCTACTGTAAGTATTAATTTATTCTCAGTATTATGATAGATGTGTGTTTCTAACCTCTGGTCTGAAGTACAATTGTGGATACGGTGGATGTTCGGTGTTAGATTGTGTACGCAGTTATGCAATTTGCCATGAAGACTAGGCCAGCTTTCTCCCATCGTCAATGTTTCACCATGAGACCATAGTTTTAAAAGAGATTAATGGAAAATGTATTCAGGATATATGTGTGCTTCATTTATTGACTGCTTCTCGTCCATTGTTGGTTCATGGCACAGATTTTAGCAGCTTTTCAAGAGTTTCATCGTGCATAATTCAAGTGCTATTTCAACTAAACAATGTCACCAACACAGATAGGGCTCAGTAAAGGATTTAGTAGACTGTTTTGCTGTGTGTATATGCTTCAATTTAATTTTGATCAGTTGGTCATATCTTCAAGAATAATTCAAACCGAGTGATAGTAGTAGAAATGTTAATAGTTGGTCAATTTGAAATAACTGATTTTTCATGCCTATATACTGTACACATACATAGCAACATGTATAGCCCTGACAGCTAAAAATAATCATCCAACAGTGGGCCTAACTCCTGCCCTAATCTTTGTGATTTCATAACATGATCCTTGTTTGCTACATGATCACTAGCAAGACCACCCATAGCAGACCCCAGGCTGGGTGGATTGCTGTATGGTACAAGGTCATGCAAGGCCCTGAGTGTGCTGCGTTATTTGACCCTACCATTCTTTATGCATCTGAGAATAGAAAGTTCTGAGCAAATCAAACTCTAAAAACACATTGTGGGCTTCATGTTTTGATTGTAGTCCCCTCCAACCACTTGCGATTGGATGATCCTGTCGGTTGAACAGAAACATGTAAGAAACATATTGTATTTCTTGGCCTTTTACCTCCCAAAGAACCATAGCCAACCATTTGACTATCATAGTAGGAACGTGCTCTACGGTTAGCATCTATTGTAAGTTATATCAATACTCTATCATTGGTAACCTGGTTGTATAGATGTCTCTCCCTCCCACTCATACTGCAGTGTGTCTCCATGTTAATGCTTTCATCCACAGCTCAATGTTCGAGTCACCACCATGGACGCTGAGCTGGAGTTTGCCATCCTACCTAGCACCACTGGGAAACAGCTCTTTGACCAGGTATGAATGGATGGATGGATGGATAGATGAATAGATAGGTAGATACAGTGCCCTCCATAAGTAATGGAACAGTGAAGCATGTTTTCTTAATTCAAAAGTTTGGATTTGAAATCAAATAATTACTATGAGGTTAAAGTATAGATTCTGAGCTTTTATTTGATGGTATTTGTGTACATATTGGTTTCACCATTTAGAATTTAAAACACTTATTTGCCTATTTCAGGGCACCAAAAGTGATGGGACAGGTGTTTCTGGTTAGTCAGGTGTGTCCTGTCACTTGTGCAGGCATAAGAGAGCTGTCAATGTTTAATATTGATTCTAGGAATTTGCCTTTGGAGTCTGCTATTAGTGTCTGTCAACATGAGGACCAAAGAGACGTCAATGAAAGTCAAGGAAGCCATTATGAGGTTGAAATATCAGAAAAGAAACATCAGAAACATAGCCAAAACCTTAGACTTCCCAAAAATAACAGATTGGAACATCACAAACGGCCTGGTAGGCAGAGGAAGACTTCTATAGTGGATCAGGAAGAATGTTCACCATAATTAAGAAAACCCCCAAAACAACTGTCTCACAAATCAAGAACACTCTCCAGGAGGTAGGCGTGAATGTGTCAGAGACTACCATCCGCAGATTGCCAGCTGAACTACAGAGGCTTCACTGCAAGGTGCAAACCACTAGTTATCCTCAAAAAATATGGTCAGGTTACAGTTTGTTTAAGATTGTTTAAAAAGTACCTAAAGAAGCCTGCAGAGGTCTGGAAAAAGGTCTTGTGGACAGATAGGGTGAATATTATCATGTACCAGAGTAATTGCAAGAGGAAAGTTAAAAAAATAAATAATAATCTGCCCAATATTTACAGCATACCACCTCATCTGTGAAACATGGTCACATGCCACTAGAGCTGGCTAACTTATCCTAACTGATGATGTAACTGCTGACGGCAGCAGCAGTATGTATTCTGAATTGTACAGAAACATCTTCTCTGCTCGAGTACAAGCAAATGCCTCCAAATTCATTGGATTGTGCATCATCATACAAAGACAATGACTCCAAACATACTACCATAGCAACTACAGAGTTCTTCACAGCCAAAAAGTGGATTTTTTTCTTGGCTCAATGTTCTGGTTTAAATCCAATTGAACATACATTTAATTTATTTTATTTTATTTTATTTTATTAAATTACGATTCAAGGCAAAAAATCCTGAAAACAAACCAAAGGAAGTTATTGCATGCACAGGATTGTCATCCAAATGCCCTACATGACTGCCTAATTTGGATATTATATATATAATGGTGAAATCAATATGTACACTAATACCATCAAATAAAATAAAATTGGATTTGTTTGATTTCAAATCCAAACTTATGGAGCATAGATCCAAAATAAGAAAAAATGTGTGTACTGTAGATAGATTAAAAAAAAAAATGTTGTCCCGTATTTTACCAGGTAAGTTGACTGAGAACATGTTCTCTTTTGCAGCAACAACCTGGGGAAGAGTTGCAGGGGAAAGGCGAGGGGATGAATGAGCCAAATGAAAGCAGGGGATGATTAGGTGGCCACGATAGTATGAGGGCCAGATTGGGAATTTAGCCAGGACATCATTAACACGCCTACTCTTGCGATAATTGCCATGGGATCTTTAACAACTCGGGACCTCTGTTTAACATCTCATCAGAAGGACGGCACCCTCTGCAAGGCAGTGCTCCATTCACTGCCCTGGGGCATTGGAGTCTCTTAGACCAGAGGGAGGAGTGCCACCTACTGGTCATCCAACACCACTTCCAGCAGCCAGATTTAGTACCCCCATCCAAGGATTGACCAAGGCATAGATAGATAGATAGATAGATAGATAGATAGATAGACAGACAGACAGACAGACAGACAGACAGACAGACAGACAGACAGACAGACAGACAGACAGACAGTCAGTCAGTCAGTCAGTCAGTCAGTCAGTAGCGGAAGATTGGTAGTGACTCTGCAGTCATGACAGCAGTGGGAAGCTCAGTGGTAAACTCATTCCACCAGCTGGGCGCAAGGACAGTGAAAAGCTGTGACTGAGTAATGCGGCTGCTGCAGCCACGTAGAGGCAGCGGTGCCAGGCGGCCAGCTGAGGAGGAAGAGCGGAGTGATCAGGCAGGGGTTTGGGGGCTGACCATTGCTTGCAAGTAGGGAGGGGCTGTTCCCTTTGCCGCCCGGTAGGCGAGCACCAGGGTCTTGAATCTGATGCGAGCTGCTACTGGGAGCCAGTGAAGGGTGCGGAGGAGGGGAGTGACATGGGAGAATTGACAAACAGATAGCCCGACTGACAGATATTGATGGTGTTTGTTGTTGTGGTTGTGTTTAGATAGTGAAGACGATCGGGCTGAGGGAGACCTGGTTCTTTGGTCTGCAGTACCAGGACAGTAAAGGTTTTTCCACGTGGCTCAAACTCAACAAGAGGGTGAGTAACACTAACACCATCCTGGACTGTGGAAGACAACAAAGGCAGCAAACGTCGCTCTGGCTAAACCCTGCCTCTGTAGCGGGTCTGCCAGTTCATCATTGCAGTGCACCACTTTCCAAGGGACCTGACTGTCACCCCAAGCATTAAACAACTGCTAAACTATTATGGTTTAGTTTGAAATGGTTGACTTCAAACAACACAGGAGCAGTTTAATCCTATTGGGTACATAGCGTGCCAAACAGTCATTGTTGTCATGAAAAAAAGCAACATGTTTTTACCCAGGGGAGGTAATTAGAGCAATCTAATTAAATCCCTATCCCTGTGGTCGCTAGGTGACAACTCAAGATGTTCGCAGGGAGAACCCTCTGCTGATTAAGTTCAGAGCCAAGTTCTACCCTGAGGATGTTGCAGAGGAACTGATCCAGGAGGCTACGCAACGGCTGTTCTTCCTGCAGGTCAGACACACATGCACGTACGTACACATGTGCACGTGGGCACACACACACACACGTACACGTCTCCTGTTGTTTGTGTAGGTGAAAGAGGGTATCCTAAATGATGACATCTACTGCCCCCCTGAGACTGCAGTGCTGCTGGCTTCCTACGCTGTGCAGACTAAACATGGAGACCACAAGAAAGACTACCACATACCAGGATACCTCACTAGAGATAAACTGCTACCACAGAGGTGTGTGTGTGTAGGTGTGTGTGTGTAGGTGTGTGTGTGTGTGTGTGTGTGTGTGTGTGTGTGTGTGTGTGTGTGTGTGTGTGTGTATGTGTGTGTGTGTGTGTGTGTGTGTGTGGTCCTGTCCACACAATTAGTGGCCATTTTTTTACATGGTTATTACATTAAGAAATCTACTGTATTCCCGCTGACTGTTTCCTCTCTGTTTCCCCCCATTTTAACCAGGGTTCTGGAGCAGCACAAACTGAACAAGGAGCAGTGGGAGAAGAGAATCCAGGTGTGGCACCAGGAGCACAAAGGGGTGCTGAGGTGAAGCCACACACACACACACACACACACACACACACACACACACACACACACACACCTTTCACCTCCTATCATCTTCTGCCTACTGACTGTATTTTGAGAGTCACATGCTACCCTTGTTTATCCCATTGACTGCCATGGAAACGTTTCCAGCTCAGTGGTTTTTCCCTCTTAATAAACCCCTGTTCATCCCTCAGAGAGGACGCTATGGTGGAGTATCTGAAGATAGCCCAGGACCTAGAGATGTACGGTGTCAACTACTTCAGCATCAAAAACAAGAAGGGTTCAGAGCTGTGGCTGGGAGTAGACGCTCTGGGCCTCAACATCTACGAGAAGACAGACAGGTAGGACTACGTCTCATTACTGACAAGCGCATCTGTGTCACAGTCCAACTCTTCTTGTCTCTGTGTTCCATTGGCGGATGGGCTCATTGTAATGTGTTTGATAGCATTCCTCATTCCATTCCATGCATTACAATAGGCCCATCCTCCGATTTCTACCCCCACCCAGCCTCCCCAGGAGCAGTGTTTACATTGACTCTGTTCTCATCTCTCTGTAGAATGACCCCTAAGATCGGCTTCCCATGGAGTGAGATCAGGAACATTTCCTTCAATGACAAGAAATTTGTCATAAAGCCCATTGACAAGAAATCTCCGGTATACCAAAGCGCTCTCACTGTTGATCGATTACGCCTGTCTTGTCAGTAGCGAACATTTCGAATGTGCAACAAATTGTAGCACAGTGTAGCACCACTGGGCCTGCAATACTAAGTGTTGTATGTTCACTGGACTACTGATATCCGGGCTGTGTAATGCAATTATTACAATTCTTTACAATACTTTTGCTGGTATTGGCCCCATATCTGTGACATGCTTGAGTGAATAGAGTGAATCAAAGAGTGAATTGTCCCTGTATGTGTGTTCCTGGCATAGTCATGTTTCTCCTTGGTTATCTGTGCTAGGACTTTGTGTTCTATGCTCCTCGTCTGCGCATCAACAAGCGGATCCTGGCCCTGTGCATGGGGAACCATGACCTGTACATGCGGCGACGTAAACCTGACAGCATCGAGGTGCAGCAGATGAAGGCCCAAGCCAAGGAGGAGAAGAACAAGAGACAGATGGAAAGGTGATAAGAGAGAGGGAAAGAGAGAGAGAGAGAGGGAGACAGAGAGAGAGAGGGAGAGAGAGAGAGAGAGGGAGAGAGAGAGAGATAGTGAGAGAGAGAGAGAGAGAGAGCGAGAGAGAGAGAGATGAAGTGTTGATAAATGTTTTTACTGGCATGATACCATAGTTGTATTGGCAGGTATATTGCTGGCCTACAAAGTAATTCCAGTTGTGAGTCATATCACATCACATCTGGACTGCAGTCATATAGACATATTATTCACTTCTATTTCCTAGCTTCTCTTTAGATTGAGGTGGAGAACAGTAATAGTGAATCGCTCCAGTCATTATGAAAGTTGTGGTTCATGGTTCCATTAAATTACCATTGACAGTACATGACCTAGTTTATCTTGCCACCATAAACTGAGAGAGGTAGAGATGGTTGCCCTGACCCAGATTAAGCCTACTCCTAGACTGGGTTTTCACACTATACCTTCCTGTACTGTTTCATCAACTATGGTGGATGGGTAACCAGGCCAGCCCAGCTCAGCTCAGCTCAGTTCTGTAGTGGTTGTTGAGGTTGTTTTCAAGTGTGTATTGGCTGTCACGTGTTGTACCCTTTATTCAGAGCCTTGCTGGAGAGTGAGAAAAAAAAGCGAGAGAATGCCGAGAAGGAGACGGAGAAGATAGCAAGAGAGACCATGGAGCTGATGGAGAGATTGAGACAGATCGAGGAGCAGACAAAGAGAGCTCAGGAAGGTCTGACTCAGAAGTTTAAATGCATTATGCTTTTCTAAACAATGGTTTGATAGTATGTTTGCATTTTTATGACTTTAAGTATGGTGTCGGGTGTTTGAGTGCTAGTCGCTTGTGTGTTTACGGTGTGTGTGTGTGTGTGTGTGTGTGTGTGTGTGTGTGTGTGTCTGTGTGTGTGTGTGTGTGTGTGTGTGTGTGTGTGTGTGTGTGTGTGTGTGTGTGTGTGTGTGTGTGTGTGTGTGTGTGTGTGTGTTTGTGTGTTTCAGCACTGGAGGAGCAGACCCGGCGGGCCCTAGTGTTGGAGAAAGAGAGGAAGTTTGCCCAGGAAGAGGCAGAGCGATTGGAGAAGGACCGCAGGGCAGCAGAGGAGGCCAAGGCTGCCCTACTACTGCAGTCAGAGAGCCAGATGAAGAACCAAGAGAACCTGGTACACACACACACACGCAAACACACACACACACACCTTAGCTCATGGTTATAATATATAGGACTAACAGCATTGTAAATACCCTCTGCATGTGTGTGTAGGCCACTGAGCTGGCTGAGCTGACTTCAAAGATCTCCCTCCTGGAGGATGCCAAGAAGAAAAAGGATGATGAGGCCAAGAGGTGGCAGAAAAGGGTAAGATGAACGAGAAGGCAACAATTGAGGCCTCACACACAGCTGGCCTGTAGAGGAGTTAGATAATGAACGTGTGTGTGTGTGTGTGTGTGTGTGTGTGTGTGTGTGTGTGTGTGTGTGGTTGGGTGTGTGCGAGGCTGTATGCGTGTTATCTTATATCTAACTGCATTGCTTCACTGTGAGCGGTGTGTTTCAGTTGAGGTGACGGATGTAGATATCAGCTCATTGTAATGCATGGAATGGTGTGTGTGTTTGTGTGTGTGTGTGCCTGCCTGTGTGCGTGTGTGGGTGTGTGTGTGTGTGTGTGCGAGTGTGTATGCGAGTGTGTATGTGTGTTACCATTATCTGATATCTAACCCCAGTGCTTCACTGTGAGCGGTGTGTGTGTGTGTGTGTGTGTGTGTGTGTGTGTGTGTGTGTGTGTGTGTGTGTGTGTGTGTGTGTGTGTGTGTTTGTCAGCAGGCAGTTAAGGTGGAGGTTGATTTAGAGCGGACCAAAGAGGAGCTGAAGTCTAAACTCATCCAGGACTCGGTGCATTCTCATGTGGAGGGCGAGCACGATGAGACAGACGAGAGCGACGCAGAGGCCAGCGCCGAGCTGACATCACCGGGCATGCTCAGAGACCGCAGCGAGGAGGAACGTGTGACGGAGGCCCAGAAGAACGTTCGGCTACAGAAACACCTGAAGGTCAGAGTCAGAGACCTTCGTATTCATGTTCATGTTCTATGGAATGTCAATCAAATGGGTTTTTTTATACCGTGGCTTCATCTCCAAGTCATCGTGTCACAAAGTAGTACTGAAAAACAACCCCGGCTTAAACCCTGGCCAATGTTGCTTACACATTCTTTCTGGATCTCATGTGTAGGGTGATGCAGCGCTTTTGAGGAATGTTCACAGAATTCTACGGTCTGTTTTGTTTGTGTTTTCTTCTCAGGCCCTGAGCTCGGAGCTAGCCACCGCTCGAGACGACAGCAAGAAGACTCCCAATGATCTGATCCACGCAGACAACGTGAAGGCCGGCCGCGACAAATACAAGACCCTCCGTCAGATCCGCCTGGGCAACACCAAACAACGCGTTGACGAGTTTGAGTCCATGTGAGAGAGGAATCTCCTGGACTACAGAGGAGAGAGAGAGAGAGAGAGAGAGAGAGAGAGAGAGAGAGAGAGAGAGAGAGAGAGAGAGAGAGAGAGAGAGAGAGAGAGAGAGAGAGAGAGAGAGAGAGAGAGAGAGAGAGAGAGAGAGAGGTGTTGCTAAATGTTCTTACTGGTATGGTAGTTGTATTGGCAGGTATGCTGTAGGCCTACAAAGTAATTACAGTTGTGAGTCATATCACAGTTGTATGTATGTAACAATATGTACCTATATTTTAATTAAACTGTACCTATAGCTACAATGTAAATACTGATCTTAGTGCAACTTCAACAAGGCTGTCCATCTTTCAAAGACCATCATTACAGCACAAAGCCCGCTGCACCCCTCCACTCCATTATTCTGTATGAAACATACACCTTTAGGGTATTAGGGTTTTAACTGTGGATACAGTGTCTTCGGAAAGTATTCAGACCCCTTCACTTTTTCCACATTTTGTTGTGTTATAGACTCAATTTAAAATGGATTAAATTAAAAGAATTTGCCATTAATCCACACACAATACCAGAATGGCAAAGCGAAAACACGTTTTTTGAAATTCCAGTAAATTCATTAAAATTGAAATACAGAAATACCTCATGTACATAAGTATTCAGACCCTTTGCTATGACACTCTTAAAATGAGCTAAAATGCAAAAATGTCATCAACCAATCACTCAATAAGTTGAATTGAGTCCATCTTAATACAAGGATAATAGTTCATGTAATTTTGGAATTAATATCTTTGTTGTTATAGGGTCTCTGATTTGCATAGGCATCAATTACACACTGTGTGGATCAGGTTGTCATTACAAGCTGAGCAAATGGAGAGGAACAAAACTGCTCAGGAATGCTACCCTGAGGCCTGGGAGACAAAGTTCAATAGTGGAGAGGAAAAAGCACAGTCGATGGGACAACATCATCTCAGTCACTCTATAAAATGGGTCTATAACCAAGTGGCCAAAAAGAATCCCTTAATGGAAAATAATGTATCTCATATCCATAATTGTGTTTGCATCAATGAATTCAAGTGATACAGCAAAGAAAGTGGCTGAAAATGTGTTTATTTGGTTTTACTACAAAGCATTAAGTTTAGTGCAAATCCAGCACATGCAATGCAGTTTCTGCACCATCTCTCGTGTGAAGAATAGTGGTAGCTGCATCAACTTATGGGTATGTTTGTCACTGGCAGGGACTGGGGACTTTGTCAGGATCAAGAGAAAATTATGAAAGTTGCTGAGTTGGTAGTGACATCCTAATTTACACAAATTCCAAAATTACATGAACTATTATCCTTGTATTAAGATGGACTCAATTCAACTTATTGCATGATTTGTTGATGACATTTTTGCATTTTAGCTAATTTTAAGGTGTCATAAATACTTATGTACATGAGGTAATTCTGTTTTTCAATTTTAATAAATTTACTGAAATTTAAAAAAAAAAAAAAAAAAAAAACGTTTTCGCTTTGTCATTCTGGGGTATTGTGTGTGGATTGACGGCAAATTCTTTTAATTTAATCACTGTACATCTGGTTGTAAGGGCTGGATAATATTCAAAACATAACTGGCCTTAAGGGTGTTTTTGGAAGTATTGCAGTGGGAAGTTGCAGTTTGACCGAGCTCTGTAATATGAAAATTATATATAAAATATTTTAAAAAGTGGATAAACATTTTGATTACATGTCGAGGATTATACTCTTGTTGCTCATGTTTTTGCAATCTTGAAATGCATGTATACAAAGTATTGATTATCGAATTTGATAGTAATATTTTATTTAATCATCTGGCCCTTGTGACTTTGGGATATTTTGAAAGTTAACTGTATATGTGTATTGTCTTCATAATGCAAGATAAATTCCCTCTCGAGGGCAGTAATATATTTGGTTCTATTCTAAATGTTGATACTTCTCTAGTAAAATAAATTATATTAACAAACAAACTGTGTTGAAGTATTGTGCATATATCACTCTGTGGAAATAACCCTGGCCCTGTTATGTCTGACGAAATGGTCATGAAGTCCTGCGTCTGTATAAACATGTAGGCCATTTAATGACAGCAATCTGAGTTATGTCTTAATAACAGGAATCATCAGGCCTACAGACATTCCAGATCTACCATGTGACCCGCCTCATGTTTGTGTTACTCAGTCCTTAACCAATTACCTGCTGGACAAAGCGTGTATTATAATCATTAACAAAACTGAAACTTGTCTTAAATCATATCTTCAAAAGTTGTTACTTTTTCTAATAGAGCCCTATCATTTGAGGAAGGGGTGACATTGTCTGTCAGACCATTGGCAATTTGCAATACATGCTGTCAAAGTAGAAACAATTAAACAAATAAGCAGAAAATGTGTAAACAAATAGAAAATCATGTCAGTAGCAGAGAACGCACTTTACTCTCCAGTGTTTCTCAACGAGCGCGAGCGACCACGACAGCGAGAGCGTTCCAGCGTGCGGAACTATTGTTTTGTGGAACCGGACGCTATTTTTTGTTCCGCCTCCCTTAGTTACTGTTGCGAGGCGGGCTCTTTAAAGAGCTGTCAAACTAGCCGGCAAACTGTGTGGCGCTTTCTGAGTGGAACAATGGAGAAGTATTTGACAGGAGTGAAAAGAAAAATAACTGATAATGACGCAAACAGGTGTGAGGGCACCGTTATTCAAAAAACCAAGGCAAGAGGGAATTCTGCTGGAAGAATTTAGTTCGTTTTTTCATAACACCTCAAATAAAAAGCAGGCAACTTGCTGCACAACAGCACTGTTGGAGGCTGTGTGGGAGTATGGAGGCTGACCACTCATATTTTCTGGAATTGTAAAAAGATAAGGCTGTATTGGGAGAATGTAAATGCAGTTGTAAAAATGATTTTGGGATATGAAATTCCAAAGACCTGCTCTGTGATGTATCTTGGGAATATCGATGATGTGGTGATGGTAGAAGATTTTTATTTGACGAAAGTGTTACTTGCGGCAAGTAAGGAAGCAGTCACCAGAAATTGGCTCAATGTGAATACTCCAAATCAGGAACAGTGGCTGGAAATTGTCCAAGATATTTTTGTTATGGAAAAGTTGACATACCTTTTGAGAGTCAAAGAGAATATGTTTGAAAAGTACTGGGATAAATGGAACACTTATATGAGACGTGACACTGACTAAATGAATGCCTAATCAGAAATAACTGTGTGAATATTGAAATATTTCCGGACAACTATTTGCTGTTAATATAATTTATCTATTTTATTTGATTATTTGTGTCATAAGTTTTACTATACTTTTCATTTTATTTTTGTGGGATGTGGATGAGCTGTTCTGTCTGTATCTTTGTGGAAAACCAATAAAAAATTAAGTTACAAAAAAAAAAATATGACGAAGCTTATCTTGCTCTTGGCTTCACATCGACTGTGGTGGGAGGTGAGGAGAGACCCCTGTGTGTCTTATGTCTGAAAGCTCTCGCAGCCGACAGTATGAAACCAAACAAATTAAAAAGACACATAGAGACATTACACCCCAGTCACGTCAAGAAGCCACTCGACTTCTTCAAAAGAAAACTTGAAGAATACCGTAAGCAGGAAAATAGCATGGTAAAACTTTATCTGTCTCACCTTGGGAGAGTGAGAAACGTCCTCTCGATTCCTTTGTATGTCTTGACATGTGAAGAATTGACAATAAAGCCACTTTGACTTAAAAGCTACATCGGTGAACAGCAAGGCCCAGATGGCATCATACCAGGTAGCATACAGAATTGCCAAGTGTAAGAAACCACACACAATCGCCTACAGAGGGCCTACAGAGTCACGACTTGGACACTCGCCAGGCCGTCTCTGCAGGACGAGCGAGGTCAGCGGCGGGACTTCCCCTAATACAACTCTGGGGGCAAGAAAGACACGGCGAGCTTGTTGTGTCAGCGCGAACAGGCAGACATAACGGCATCGCATCTCCGGTAACACTGTCGGTCACGTTTGTTTTTCACGTAGGCTACGCATCACAGCTCTCATCACGGAAAATGTTCTGATACAGCATAATGTCTTTGCATTTGAGCGCGCCTGGGATGCAGGTAAATCCGAGAGACTCCTTGGCGACAAACGCTCCAGATCTTTCCGACACCTGTATATCTCAGACCGCGAAAGAGCTCAGCAACGCCATGATCACGTCCTTTGGTTCAGTTTCACAGCCGAACGATGTGATTTATGGATTATCCGATCCCTCTTCTCCAGAGGGTGGTCAAACTTGCGCGAACGGTTTCCTTGGAGATGAGTTTGAAGACGTACTTCGCACCTCGGAATTAACCTACGCGCAGCCGAACGAAACAAACCTAAAACAGGAATTTGACGTTTCATTTGAGGCAGGCCACGATAAGTATCGAATAAGCCTTTTGGACATGCTAAAACCGACCGAAAGGGACAGCGACCGGAATATGACGTACGACCCTGAGGTGGCAAGAAGTGTCTTGAAGGATGCAGCCATGTTTGTGAATATTGATAACGTGTTTTCCGCTCCCTCTCAGTTTGACGAACTGCTGCCCGTTAAACCGTTAGTCTATAAAGACTCGGAGAACGCACGGAGCGTTGATGACCGCATACAGAGCAGCATTAACGTTAAAACCGAACCGGGACGCGAGGTACCCGGATCTTCTTTTTGTAAGTATTGTAACTTTGGAAACACGCCACTTGGAGCCCGGACACACTGCCCCTGTCACCTGCCTTTTGGGGTCAATAAAGACCAGGGTAGTGGGATGGGTAGGATGCATGGGATGGCACAGGAGGGATATGGTCAAGTGGAAAGTTACCACGGTGGGATACGTGAAAAGAGTCTGCAGGTCTATCATTCCACTCTCAAAACCGAGGCCGTTGGATGGATGGATGTTGCTGATTCCACTTTTAGGTGAGAACATAATTCCACTATCATAACCTTAACCCTAACACTAATCTCACCACTTTATTCCCAATCACTCGAAGAATAAATGACACATTTGCTCAGTTCTGGGGATATTGCCAGTGCCACATTACCCTCTTAGCATGGCCGTCGTCACCACCTAATGTGGGACCATACAGTATTTACTTAAAAATGTATGCACTCACTGCAATGAAGTCGCTTTGGATAAAAGCGTCAGCTAAATGGTGAAACTCGAATAGGCCTTTGTGTGTGTGTGTGTGTGTGTGTGTGTGTGTGTGTGTGTGTGTGTGTGTGTGTGTGTGTGTGTGTGTGTGTGTGCGTGCGTGCGTGCGTGCGTGTGTGTGTGTGTGCGTGTGTGTGTGTGTGTTTCCATGTTGCAGTTTTGCTCTGCTCACAAAAGTAGTTGTGGCCACTGCAACTATCAGAAGCTAATCATCAACCCACTCATGCCAGAGAGGAGTGATGCAGCTAGTGGCCTTGATGCCTTAAAGTGAAAGCTCACTCAGAAATCCAAAACTTGTCAGACATCTTTGTACTTCGAGTCGAAAGTGGTCTATAAGGTTAAGTTCTACGTTCTACAACATCTGTTGTACTGTAGATACTACTGTCGTATGCATTAGTAGAAATCAAGCTTCTATCCCCGATTGAATGGAAGAGATTGACTCATGGACTCATAGAGTATGAAATATAAGTCATTGGAATGGGGGAGTAGGCAGGTGGAGACCTGCAAAATAGGATTAAGGTATTGCGTGAGTGATTGCATATTAGCAAATCGACAGTAGACAGGCCACAGAGATAGCCGGGAATCGTACTTGCTTTGTATGTGTGTATCCAGGTGCCAGAGGGTTTGTTGACTGTTAGAGTGTTCCTCACAGAGCGGACAGTGTGTCACGTGTGAACATGTGTGTATTTTATGCCCTAATGTGTGTGTGTGTGTGTGTGTGTTCCAGGTGTGAGGGTATGTTTCCAGGGGTAAGGATGTTTCTCTCAGAGAGGAGAGTGTGTCAGGTCTGTGGGGATGATGCCTCAGGCTGTCACTATGGAGCCATTACCTGCGGTAGCTGCAAGGTATTCTTCAAAAGGGCCGCTGAGGGTGAGTCTAACACACACACACACACACACACACACACACACACACACACACACACACACACACACACACACATTCCTCTTCTCCTCTTGTTATCACCAGATATCCTCTGGTGTTAATCTAATTGGTCAGAGGTTCAAAGGTTGCTGGCGTGTTGCTGGAGTGTTGTTGTGTGTTCTCAGGTAAACAGAATCACCTGTGCGCCAGCCGCAACGACTGCACCATCGATAAACTGAGGAGGAAGAACTGTGCTTCCTGTCGCCTGATGAGGTGCTTCCGATCTGGGATGAGCCTCAAAGGTCACTACTTTGCCTCTGGCATCACAGAGAGAAAGAAGAGAGAGAGAGAGAGAGAGAGAGAGAGTGAGAGAGAGAGAAATTGTATTGATTCACATGAATTCATTCGCATACATAGTGTAGATTAAAGCTAAAACAATAAATAAAAAACAATATAGTACAATATACACAGATTAGGAGTTTGCATTCAATCGTTTTGTCAATAGAAAGAGGTTGTTGGTGGAGGAGATATTAAGAGAGAGAGATAGCAGAGATGGTGGTCAGATGACAGAAATGTTGTTAGTTTTCTTTTTATATCTACCAGCTAAAATGGATGAATTGCATTCATTGTGTCATCAGGACAGCCCCCCCCCCTCCATTTCAAAAAAATGTTCTCTCTTTGTCTGTTTCCCATCTGCACCATATCTGTGTGGCTGATTCCAGGCCGGAGGCTGAAGGGGATGTGCCAGACCCGGAGTGGGGCGGAGGAGGAGGGTAGACACATGCTCAGTGGGGCTGGAGAAAGAGAAGAGAAGGATGGAGAGAAGGTTGGGGTACTGGATGCAGACAGTGAGGCTCCCCAGGGTTTTATTTGAGACCCAATACTTATTTCCTTTCTTTATTGACCCTTTATTTGTCCTGGGAGGTCACTTTGATATTTTAATCTCTTGCCAAGTGCTTGCCAAACAGTTGGTGAGCTATTACTGGACATAATGTATGGCTTAAATGAGCAGGGTGAAAGTTTATTGGAAATCTGCCACCTTTGGCCACTGCTGTGAAATTCAGTTCAAAGTTCCAGACAACAACATACTCCCTAACCTTGTTGAGACCAGGCTTTCCTCATTCTGAAAGCCTGGTGAAATCCTTCGCTACAAAGGGGTGGAAATGAAACGTTTGAAATGAGTGACGCCTTGCCACACGTCAAACCAATCAAATACCTTATGCCTTCATCGACTAGATTGTATGTATCGAGCACACTTCTGGCAAAACAGAATTCAGGTTTTCTTTCATTTTCTTCAATGTTGCAACCTGCAACCAAAAAAACGAAAGTAAAGACAACACACATAACAACAATCAATCATCTACAGGCATGTGTGTGTGTGTGTGTGTGGGTTCCTGGAATGTAACATTCTTCCATTGCTCCGTCCAGGTTCAATCCAAGCCCGATTGTCTAATCTAAAAATCTCCAGGCCTCCAAAAGAGGTGCGAGAACAACAAGATTAGTCGGCATGGCTACGCGAGACGACCTCCTCCCTAATAATATTATAACCCCCTGAAATGTGATTGCAGTGTCAGACAGTGGTTGTGTTTCTGCACGCATGCCCAATTTGAAGAGACAGAAAGGCGAACATCCTTGGCAGTAACAACATTGTGGGATTTTGGTGATGTGTTCTACATTTGTTGATGAAGTGTTGTTGTGCTGTATCACTCTGGTTGCAGCTGCTTCCCAGCTCCTCCCTCCTGGCCCCGCCCCCAGCCTGCGCTCCTGTCAGTCATTGCTGAGTGTCCTGCAGTCCATCGAGCCGGGTGTGGTCAACGCTGGGCACGACCCCGCCCAGCCTGACTGCCCCACCTCCCTGCTGACCAGCCTTAATGAGCTGGGGGAGAGACAGCTGGTCAGTGTGGTGCGCTGGGCCAAGGCCATGCCAGGTAAACCAGTCCTATTGATCAGAGTTCAAGAGTTCAATTAGTGGAGCTAGAAGTGGCCACACTCATCACCAGTAGACGATAGATAGCTGGGAGGGAGACAGCCGGTGGGCATGATTTTCTGTGCCGAGGCCTTGTTTACGGACTGTAACTCAGCCTACCCTCTTTCATTTCTCCTCTTTCCTTTCTCAACCACTAGAGGGGGCTATATTCTACAACTAACTAACAGAGTTACAGAGGTGAACGACAACCTCCCTAATCTTCCTTCTTTCTCCCCTTCCTTCCTTCCTTCCTTCCTTCCTTCCTTCCTCCCTACTCTCCTTCCTCACTTCCTCTCTTTCCTCCTTCGTGTTAAGTGTGCCTTCTGTTTTCACTGACACCATTCAAATTGAACCTCCTTCCTGCAGGTTTCCGGGACCTTCACGTAGATGACCAGATGTCAGTGATCCAGTCCTCATGGATGGGAGTGATGGTGTTTGCTATGGGATGGAGGTCTTACAAACACACAGACGGCAGTATGCTCTATTTCGCCCCAGACCTCGTGTTCAATGAGTGAGTGCAACTCCTATTCATTCATCAATGAAACATTCAATGAAACAATCAAACATTCAATGAAACAATGAAACATTCAAATGAGAACATTCTTAGTCAACTTTACCCAGTAAAATAAGGGTTAAATAAAATCAATTCTTCATGAAATGAAAAGCGTGATTTCGCTTTTCATCTGAGTGGAGCTTTGACCACCGCAGGTTTGTAGACCACCTAAAGGGGGCAGGCTTTATCACAGTGACAGCAGAGAAAAACAAACAACAGCAGGGGAGTGTGAAGGAGACTTTTGTTGTTGACGTCCCAACCGTAAACAAGTTTTACACGTTTTGTCATGTCCTGTTCTCTGCTTTCTTCTATCGTATACTGGTATAACCCAAGGGATGGCTTTGACTGTGATGATCTATTCTGTTTGATCACAACAGAACTAGTTTACCTCCTCTCAACTTTCTCAGTTTCATACGTGCTTTTGTTCACCAAGGTGTTCAACAACAAAGAACAACTCTACAATCGGCAATAACACTTGTCACACTTCCTGTTTTGCCGGGCAGCATTGTGCTTCCAACAGCATGCCATTTAACAACCGTAACGACCTAAACACTGTTCCTCATCTGATGTTGCTGAAAACCTTGGAGTTAGTCAGAGTTCTCTCTGTTGTTGGCAGAGACCAGGTGGTGCATTCAGAGTAGGGTGGTTGATGCTGATGCAGTGTTCAGAATGCCAGGCCAGCCTCCCCCTCTCCTCCCCTCCCCTCTCCTCGTCTCCCCTCATCTCTCCTCCCATCCCGTCCCCTCGTCTCACCTCCCCTCCTCTCCCCTCCCCTTCCTTCCCATCACCTTCCCTCCCCTCCCCTCCCCTGGAGCAGTCTGATGTTTCATGCAGTATTAGTTAGAGTTTCAGTCTGCACCAGGCATCAGACCTCACTGTCACTGTGACTGCTCCTGCTACCGCCCTGCATGGTAATGGATATGACTGCCCTTGTAGCTGACCCTGCTGTCCCCTCCTCTCTCCCTCTCTCTCTCTCTCTCTCTCTCTCTCTCTCTCTCTCTCTCTCTCTCTCTCTCTCTCTCTCTCTCTCTCTCTCTGTCATCGTCCCCCCCCCCCCCCCCCCCAGCCAGCGGATGCATATGTCCAGTATGTATGAGCACTGTGTGAGGATGCGTCTGCTGTCCCAGAGGTTCTGTCTGCTGAGAGTCACCCAGGAGGAGTTCCTCTGTATGAAGGCTCTGCTCCTCTTCAGCATCAGTGAGTCACTCACAACACTCACTAAATACTCACCTGAAATCACACAGACAAACAATACATTTCACCCACATCACACTTTGGTTAAATAGATTTTGCATCCACCTTCCCTCACCTTTCAAATACTGTATGTCAGATATGTAAGATGATGCGTTGAGTCTAAAATCAATAACAAGTTCACAACAAAGGAGGCTGTTATTATTATTCATCATCATCCGGTCTGCTTCTGTCTCAGTCCCAGTGGAAGGCTTGAGGAGTCAGCGTTGTTTTGATGAGCTGCGAATCTCCTACATCAAAGAGCTGGATCGCCTTGTCAGCCGCCACGGAGAGGCCACCCGCACACAGAGGTTGTTCCAGCTCACTCAGCTCCTGGACTACCTTCACCCGGTAATAAACTGTAGCTACCATCAGCTATAGTCCTATTATTACAGTAGACTACACTGTAATATACTATAATCAGTGTTGGGGAAGCTACTCTGAAAATGTATAAAAATTTTATAACTAAATTACCAATTGCTTTACAAGAGAAGCAGTTGAACTACATTAAAGCTGCCCTTTTGAGAACTATAGTTTGTCAAACTAAAGCTACTTTGAAAAAAAGTAGTTCACTCCATAGAAACTACTTCATCCAACACATGACAGTCAGTTCACTCCATAGAAACTACTTCATCCAACACATGACAGTCAGTTCACTCCATAGAAACTACTTCATCCAACACATGACAGTCAGTTCACTCCATAGAAACTACTTCATCCAACACATGACAGTCAGTTCCTAAAATCACTGAGATTAAAACAGGCGAGGTGGAGTGAAGAGTCGGGAGACGGGAAGAAGTGAGGGAATAAATAGTAGGGAAGGTTGGAATAATACATTACGTTGCATTGCTATTTCTTTATTTGTTTTAGGGGGGAGGTGTAGTGAGTAGTGACAGTAGCTCACTCCACTGCTACATGGCAAAAAACTACTGAAAACACTACTAAGATTTGAATTGAATTGAACTACTGCCAAGCTACAGCCAAATGTAGTTAAACATGATAGTTACATGTAGTGGAAGTACTCCCCAACACTGGGTATATTATACTACACTATACTAACCCACACACACACTGTTCCAACTCACACAGCTCCTAGACTTCCTACACCCGGTAATATACCATACAGCACTACCTAATAACACACTACCATACTACCATACTACACTACCTAATAACACACTATACGATACTACCATACTACACTACCTAATACACTACCATACTACCATACTACACTACCTAATACACTACCATACTACCATACTACACTCCCTAATAACACACTATACTATACTACCATACTACACTACCTATTAACACACTACCATACTACCATACTACACTACCTAATAACACACTACCATACTACCATACTACACTACCTAATACACTACTATACTACCATACTACACTACCTAATAACACACTACCATACTACACTCCCTAATAACACACTATACTATACTACCATACTACACTACCTAATAACACACTACCATACTACACTACCATATAACACACTACCATACTACCATACTACACTACCTAATAACACACTACCATACTACACTACCTAATAACACACTATACTATACTACCATACTACACTACCTAATACCACACTACCACACTACACTAGCTAATAACACACTACCATACTACCATACTACACTACCTAATAACACACTACCATACTACCATACTACACTACCTCTCTCTCTCTCTATATATATATATATATATATATATCTCATCTCATCTCATCTCTCTCTCTCTCTCTCACAGATTGTGAAGAAGCTGCACCAGTTCACCTATGACCTTTTCATCCAGGCCCAGTCCCTCCCACATGTCAGCTTCCCAGAGATGATCTCAGAGATAGTGAGCATGCATGTGCCAAAGATCCTGACAGGCATGGTTCAGCCCATCTTATTCCACAACAACCCCTGCTAGAAACAGGTGCTAACCCAGGGCCCCATCCCAAACCCACCAACAACTCCTGCTAGAAACAGGTGCTAACCCAGGGCCCCATCCCAAACCCACCAACAACTCCTGCTAGAAACAGGTGCTAACCCAGGGCCCCATCCCAAACCCACCAACAACCCCTGCTAGAAACAGGTGCTAACCCAGGGCCCCATCCCAAACCCACCAACAACCCCTGCTAGAAACAGGTGCTAACCCAGGGCACCATCCCAAACCCACCAACAACCCCTGCTATAAACAGGTGCTAACCCAGGGCCCCATCCCAAACCCACCAACAACCCCTGCTAGAAACAGGTGCCAACCCAGGGCCCCATCCCAAACCCACCATTGACCCCTCCTAGAGATAGGTGCTAACCCAGGGCCCCATCCCAAACCCACCATTGACCCCTCCTAGAGATAGGTGCTAACCCAGGGCCCCATCCCAAACCCACCATTGACCCCTCCTAGAGATAGGTGCTAACCCAGGGCCCCATCCCAAACCCACCATTGACCCCTCCTAGAGATAGGTGCTAACCCAGGGCCCCATCCCAAACCCACCATTGACCCCTCCTAGAGATAGGTGCCAACCCAGGGCCCCATCCCAAACCCACCAACAGCCCCAGCTAGGAACAGGTGTCAACCAACCAAGGGCCAAATCCCAAACTCTAGCCCCTATGATCACCTTGTGGAAACCTGACAGGATTGGATAGCTGTAACTTATTTGGCGTGAAGTCTACCTAGCCTATCAAAGGGCATGGTGATGTTAATACTTATTAAACATGTTCAGGTCTGGACATGCTCCTAGGGGTAAGTGAAGAGGTAAGGATTAGGATGGATTTGGAATTTGGCCTGACTCGACTGGCCAAAGGACCAATCAGAGGGATGGTAATATCCAATAGAAATTAAGGTTAAGTCCTTGGACTGTCACAGAGTACATTCTATAAATAGCAAGATCTTGGAAAATAAAAGCAACGTCCAACATAACTGTCTGTCATTAGGCTATACTAGTTTCATGATTTAGGGTTCATTCTATAATGATAATATGTTAATTCTATTAATTCTCTAATCATTGTCTCAATGAAGGATGTGTGCAAAGATGTAAATGATTGGCCCTTTCATAGCCGCTGTAAATGTAAGTTGTATAAATAAATGTAAGTAATATACATCGTACTGAAGGCTTTGTACTTTGAAACTATTTACATATAGTAACATTTTGCTTCTCATAGACACTATAGAGCACAAAGCCTGAGAGGCAGTATTCGGATAATATTGTAAATACTGTTAGGTGTGTAATTAAATATGTTTGACACAAACGTATCTAATAAGTGACATTTCTGCCTAAAGTTTATTAATAACAATATATATTCCAGTAAACAGACTTTCTTAATTTCTGATAACCAATTTTGAATAATGTTTTCAGACAGAGTTTTGGTACACAGAGTTTTGATACACTTGATTGAGCTCCATTAAATGCTTTATAATCTATTCTAGACAATGACTCCACTAGCTCAACTAAAACGTTGATAATCTCATCCAGCCAACAGTTTGAGCCCAGTAGATCCTCACACGGAAGTAGCTCTGTGCTCATGTGACTTGAAGGTTTTTTATTAATCCAAAAACCTGACAGTACAACAAAAACAACACAATAAGGAAAAGTGGACTGTTTGCAGTTCACTGATCAGTTGCAATGTGTTGCCATCTTGTGGTGTGATGTAGAACTACAACATCAAATGAGGCTCAGCTGGGATTGGCTGTTGGATTTGGCTGCTTCTGACAGTTACCATATTATCAACCACGTCACTTCTACATGTTGAAACAATTTTATATTGTCATAAAAAGACATAAATCATGTTCAGAATCAAGGAATGATAAATGCCCAAGCATGAATGCTGTCTTTTGGATGATCTGATATATATTTTTCCATGTATTATCTATTCCATGTAGGAATAAATGAATGAACATTGTCTACAATATTTCCACATTATCTTTGTTACAGAAATCTTCAAATGTAAATGAAACTGTATTACAATACAATATAGGCACTACCGCAGTATACCGATGTCGCATCAAATCATTTTCAACTCTGTGGTTTTTAAACAAGTCCATCTGAACTCTGATTGTATGAAATATACATTCTACTGTAACTCTGCACTATGTTTATCTACTATGTCAATACACAGCGAGTGACTTTACTTTGAAAGCTATTCTATTTTAGTTCAGCCGACATCCAATCACTCCAACGGTAAAAACCCACCCTGTCTGTCTCACTAACATCCGCAGCAATGTTAAGTACATTTCCTGAACAGACTCTTTCAACGACTATTTGTCCCCTCATAAATGAAGCAGAGCTGAAGAGCGTTGAGAGTGAAAGAACGCTGAAATGTCACTTATCTCTAAATATATTCTCTGCAACATGGCCCCTGTGGTTTACTTTAAAAGGAGTGGTGTCTCTAGTACGGTTGCAATGATCAAAAATGTATGTGTTGACGTCGACATTTGAACTTAGTTTAGATTCCATTTGATTTCTGTGTTATTTCTCTCCAAGCCATTTCTGTGTTTTTCTCTCTTCTACATCAATATTACATTCCTGCTGTTGCCGAAGACGCCCTGGAGAGTGGCCGGCCTGGAGAAACCAAACATGGTGGTCTCAAACAATCCAAGTCATCTTAACTCTTATGTCAGACAACAATGGAAAACGAGTGGGCAGGAAAGTCTGATAGTATGTTCAATAAAGTCTCTGTCTTCCATTTTCGGTTGAAAACGCTACACAACATAATGGAAATTCCAACTGTAATGTAATAGAATACCCACAATGCCAGTCTCAGAAGGAAATGTGGTTGGCTCATAGGCACAGGACAATAAACCAGACTCGCACCTTGCATAAAACCACAGCAACATTGATGGGTTTAACATCACCACTCAATCACCACAACTCACCGTTACTGAGACCGGGAAACAATTAGTGTGTGGAGGCGGTAACTCGACACCCCGCAATGGGCTGTTTCTGTGGCCAATCTAATGGAAGGGGACTATTACCCAAGCACCAGTCCATTAACAACCAATTAACTGCCTATTAATATTTTACCAGACAGGGCCTCTCATCTGTGCTGTGTTTTAAGGAGCTTTTCCCAGGAGTGTTTGAACATGAGCAGCTTTAGCGTAGCATAAAGAGGGCTGTGTAATGGGCTGGAGGAGGAGGAGTGGCAACCTGATCATACTGTGCTGAGACGAGAGAGAGAGAGAGAGAGAGAAAGAGAGAGAGAGAGAGAGAGATAAAGAGAGAGGTAGCCTTCTGCAGCTGGCCTGGCCTGGGCTGAGCTGGGACATAGAAACAGACTGGGTAGAATGGACATAGTTGGAAAAAACAACATGTTTTCACTGTCCATCCCAATATGGCAGCGGGAATAGAATTTGCTTCCAGGGCCCCAATGGCGGCGAGCACACACAACATAATGGAACATGGTTTAAAAATTGGAATGTGTTCTCAACTGAGTGTATGTGGTGGGCTGGCTGTGAGTGGAGCTGGGCTGGGCGGACAGTTAAGACTAGCCCGGGGAAACTCCCAGCCTTGAGGGAAAGAGAGAGGGAGAGAGAGAGGGGCCATTATGACTACAGCCTCTAGCTCGTCCCAGTGGAGCAGGCATTTGTCTTCACTTGAAAGTTTGATTTATTTTTCCACCAGTGAGTAGGGTTATGTTTGTCACCGCAGTCAAAAGGACCAAAAAAGAAATGGAAAAACATGTACTCTGGGTTTACTAATGCACATTTCATGTGCTACCCCGAAGACCTCTGCACTACTGTAGCTTCCTCTGTGAATATCAGTTTAGCTGTTTTGCTTTTGTTTTAATTGTATATTTATTTATAATTTTAACCACAGATTTATTGTGTATGTGTGATATCGAAGGAAGAGAGGAAAAAACGGAGGGAGAGAAAAAGGGAGAGAGAAAGGGAGAGAGGCGGTTGTATCATGTTCCCTCCACTGGGTGTAGATGTGGTCTTAGATTTCTCTCGGGGCTGCTGATTAACTGTGTGCGTCTGTGTGTGTGCACGCCCTTGTGAGTGTGTGCATGTGTGTGTGTCTGTGTGTGCGTGTGCGTGTGTGTGTGTGCGTGCGTGTGTGTGTGTGTGTGTGTGCGTGCGTGTGTGTGTGTGCATACGGGCATGTGTGTGTGTGCGCATTTGTGCTGAGGAGAGGAACTTCAGATTTAATTTCCCCCAGCTCCAGATATTACACCCCCGCTCTTCTCCGTTTTTATTGGAACTGAGACCAAAAAGCATGCAGTGTTTATGATGCATTAAAACATAGAGCGTTATGTTAGTGTGGAATAGTAAATCTATACGTTTATCTCTCTCTCTCTAACCGAAGATGAATCCCTTCAGAGATGTTCTTATGTTTTATGAACTATGATGATCGGAACGCACTATGAAATCATGTTTATCATCATGTTGTAGAGTCCACAGAGGTTTCTCCATCTGGGGGAGAGAGAGAGAGAGAGACAGGCAGAGAGAGGAGGGGAAGAGGGGAGCCGTGGGATGAACAGAGGAGAGGTGAGGAGGCGCGAGAGGATTGAGGAGTTATGTTTTGGCTTCAATTACCTCAAGGACGAATAAAACTTGACACACATGTTTCAACTTGAAGTCACTTTGGATACAAGTATTTACGGCTACAATTCTATAAGTATTCCTCACGATTCCTAACCCGTATCTGTGAAGCGTTAATGAGTAGCATAGGGAGGAGAAGTTCTCTTCTAAGCAACACATCCTCCCTGCCTACATTCACTCTGACTAAACTGCCAACAGTTCCTCTACCTGGAGACCCATTAGTGATCTCTAATTAGAGAGTAAATACTCTCCTGTAATAACACCAGAACTGCCTCAGTTGACAAACAGCTATTAGCCTTCTCTTTCTGTGTAATTCTCTCTCTCTCTCTCTCTCTCTCTCTCTCTCTCTGTATATATATATATATATATATATATATATATATATCTTCCTCTGTGTATTTCTCACTATCTCCCTCCCTCTTTCTCTCTCTCTCTCTGTCATGCTCTCACACTCCTTGTCTCTGAGACTGCATTAAGCAGGGCAGTGGCCCAGTCCTCTAGTTCATTATACTCATACACACACACACACACACACACACACACACAGTGTCCCAGCCCCTCAGTTCAGACCAAACCCAATGTGACAGCCCAGCCACAACTCTCATCTGCAGCCATCAGAGGACACATTTCCCCTGCGCAGGGAAAGGTCTGCAGGCTGATGTATGGAGGCTGTCGCCTCAGTGTGAGTGAATGTGTGAGTGAGTGTGTGCGTGCGTGCGTGCGTGCGTGCGTGCGTAGCTCTATTTTGGCTCTGTACCGCATGGTCTATTCTTTGTGAGTGGAAATCCCCCAGTCAGCATGTATACAGTATGATTATTGAAAAGGCACTCTTATCGCTTGCTCATTGTGTAAGTGTAGTTTAGTCTTGGACATCCAGATCCAGAATCCCTGGTAGCTCCTACCAGGTCATGTGGTACATGTGTACCCCTTGTAAGACCTTTCAGCTCTCTGCGTAGAGCTAGGTTGGGTGCCCCTGGGAACATCGTTAGTTTGGGAAACACTGCAGTAAGAGAGTTAGACTGCAGCAGAGATTCTGATCTCTCCCCTTTTCTCTCCATTCCTCTGCTGTCCTTTCCTCTACTCCTCCTGTTCCTCCTCCACACACACACACACACACACACACACACACACACACACACACACACACACACACCTTCAAACCAAGGCTGTAGATAGCTGTGTTTGCCTGAGGCCTTCTATGAAGGTCATAGCATCCGCGCGTACGTGTGCGCACACATGCACACACACACACACGCATATACACATATACACACATATACACATACCCTGTGTGATTGGATGTATCTCTATCAGCTCTCAGAGGATCAGATTGTTTTCAGGAAATCATGTCATGGGTCAAATGATTGAATTATTAATGTAACAATCAGCCCAATAACTATCGTCCCTTGTCCGTTATGATTCCAACATGATACTTACCAGCCTAACTTGATACGACCGTCTTACAATCTAAATCCAATAATGCAGACTCTGCAAAAGCATGTTCCCCTTCTATTGTTCATCAGCTGAAAGAAAGCATCTTCGGTCTGGAGTCTGTATAACAGAGAGTTATGAAGCGTATAATATGGAATTGACTGCTCTATGATTACTACGAGTAGAGAACATTTGGATCAAGATGGTCAAATAACCAATAAGTGATTCTGAATCATTTCTTCAGGTTTACTGGAAGATACTTTTGCATTTTATAATAATAATAATCATAATAATAATACCTTATATCTTATGGATGTATCGGAATAAACATACTGCAGTAGGTAGGCTCCGGGCTACAATATGTCAAGCAACTAGACCAGTCTAACCGTGTGTGAGATGATTATACAAATCACAGCATGTAACTCTAATAAGCATATGGTTTATTTGAAATGATCAAATTTGGATACATACATTTGTACAGCACATAAACTACATTCCGCTTACATGTAACCTTGTTAAACATTTAGCCAGAAACTAAATTGAATGTAAATACTGAGGCAGAGATTGTTCTTGTGAAAATAAAGCGTATTGAAAGAAGTCTGGAATCCAAATATACCAGAGTCAGTTCACTCCTGTTCCCTTTGCCTTGCTTCCCATAGAGTAAGCCTGTAAACGTGTGTTATTGTAAAATCCCGGTGATGGATTCCTGACCTTAACTGTGGATGAAAATCTGGCTCTGTTTTGAGAATGACCATGTAACAACAGAGCGAGAGACATAGGGTCATTGCGTTAGCATTTATTA
>NC_139669.1:9446765-9454265 GCF_951799395.1 Argentina silus
TGTATTCTGCCCTTCTGGCTTTAAAGTGATCATTTGTATCATTTCAGCCTACAGTTCTGAATGTAGTGCTAATGAGCAAAAACATGCCCATGTGCCCGCAGTGCCAATGTGCTCACAGTGTGGTGCATATGCGTGTGGATTCCATGCAACCCAATGCCACTGGGACTCTACACAAAATAAAAGTGAAACTTAATGGCACTGCTGCTTCAAAAGTAGGTGCTGATAAACTAGGGATTCCGTGGCTGACTGAGGTAAAACAGTGAATCAATTCATAGGTTATATTTGTACAAACTATACATTGACCATCCAGAGCCAAAACGAGAGGTTAAAACGAGAGAGAAATAGTTGTGATATCCCGTAGGTTCCCTTTAAGTACGGCTTCAAACAAAGCCGGACTCATGGAAGAGAAGTAGTAGTAAAGTACAGCAACCCTGACCTCTATATTATGGTATCCGAGGAGGCTAACGGGAGGAGAGCTGACAGTACATCAATATGTTGTTGTTGTTGTTGTTTGCCTCTGATCAGAGACATAATTGGCATGTTATCCATCGTTCATGGTATCCCCAAGGCACAGTGATGAACCTCCTTTGAGGGTGTAGAGATAAACCTCTGACCGGACTGGAGTTAGAAAGAGAGTCGGGGAGACAGCAGGCCAGCCAGTGAGAGATGAGGGATGCACTAGGAGTGTTTATGATGTACTGAGAGCCAGCCTGTAAGATAAGCACATTGGGTGTGTAAGATAGATGCCTCTCCGCACTTTAGGCAGACCATACATCAACCACAGTCCATCTCTGTCGCTGTGGTGAATAAAACGTCTGCAGTGAAATTTTACAGACCAGTAAAGTGTAGCTTAATAAAGGCAGTGAAAGGGCCTGAATATCGACTGGTTGTGCAACAGCAACACAACGATCCTACAATGATAGAGGGCGCCATTAAAAACCGTCATTAATGGAGCAACCCGATGCCTTTTGTAATCAAACGGTTCCGCTGAACGATCTAACTTGTTCAAACAAACAGAGCCATGTGAACACGGCGGTGATGGTGGAGGCCGAAGCAAGGCGAGTGCCGCTCCGAAGCCGACACTCACTGATTAATGATGCCGCATTTTTGTACAAGAGGTCATTCAGCTCTGGCAAAAGAGGAAGGAGTTTGATGGTTTCTGGAAAGTGGTGTTTTATCAGCATACAAAGTATAGGGTTTTCAAATTTAGGACGGGTCAATTTATCCAACCCAAAGATGTTTGAGTTGGCACAGCCCTCCCATTTTTAAAAAGGCATTTGGGTGATCTGGAGGGGGTTTCGCTTTTCTATCACAACATCCAAAGTAAACCTTTTCATTTCCAATGATACAGAACGAAGAGTGGAGAGAGACTGGGAGCAGACCTGTGTTAGATGAATCAGCCCTTTGGAGTGGAAGCGAGAAAAAAGCACTTCAGAAATTAGACATACCCCAGATGCAGTCTGATGTGGGCGAGCCCTGGCTGTGATATGGCTGGCCTCCATGCTCTGTCAGGCCAAGGAAAACCCCGGTCCTGATAGTTCTGATAGGCTAGCCTCCATGCTAATGACCTGCTGTGGCGTCTACGCCATGGAATGTCTTCATCTAGCCTTTATATGGCTGGTCAAGTCGAGGCAAGTCGAGGTGCTTCTAAGGAAGTTAAGGAGAAAACTGGAGTCATCTCGGTCTGAATCTCTCTACTGATGCTGGTCAGGGGAATCTGAGACAGGGGAACACCCACACACAGTGTAGATACTCCCCGAGTTAGCACTTCTACCACTGTGGGTCGAACACTAATTCATTTCTAGGCCTCTTCAGGCAAGGTAAGGCAACTGAGCAGGGAAAGGAGCCATAAATAGTCTGTTAGGGGAGGCTCCTGGGTACCTGTCCCTGCTCAGCGCTGCTCTGTCTGTGGGACGGGGGACAGTGGCCCTGCCTGGCCCCTCTACAGAGAGAGTGCTGGGTTTAATTATCCCCAGCTGTGTTTCATCTCTCTCCCCAGCTGGGCTGGGTGTCCCAGTGTCCTCTACAGACCCACACTCACACAGCAGCTGAGGTGTGACTGCAGCACACACACACACGCGCACACACACGTGCACATAGACACACACACTCACACATACACACACACACGGACACGGACACACACACGGACACGGACACACACACACGGACACACACACACATGGACACACACACACATGGACACACACACACACACACACACACACACACACACACCCAGACGCACACCAGGACAACATCACCCTCTTAAAACCGAAAGCCTTAACTGAAAACCAAAACCACTGCTGATGTAGTCACTGCTGATGTAGTCACTGCTGATGTAGTCACTGGTGATGTAGTCACTGGTGATGTAGTCACTGCTGATGTAGTCACTGCTGATGTAGTCACTGCTGATGTAGTCACTGGTGATGTAGTCACTGCTGATGTAGTCACTGCTGATGTAGTCACTGCTGATGTAGTCACTGCTGAGTCCCCTTCCAGATATTGTAAGTCCCTCTAGTTCCCAGGCTGAGACACGTTCATGTATATAGTGCATGTCATTGCATAAGCAAAGCTGCTAAGATGAATATGCAGTAATGCACATTTGATTAAATTCACTATAACTCTTTCCTTGCTTCTACTCCTCAGTGCAGCTGCAGGCTCCACCAACTGTCCTTGGACATTAGTTTACTTCTTGGGGGTGTGTGTGTGTGTGTGTGGGGGGGGGGGGGGGTGATGGAGGGGGGGGGGGCTGGGCAGGGTGCAGATATCACAGAGGAGCTGTTAGGGTCATTACAACGATCTTGATCTAAGAATTCCTCCTTTTTTTAAGCCAAATGTTGTGTCAGAATCCGTATGTCTGTCGTTCTTTGTTCCCGCTCACAGCATCCTGTCCAGGGCCATGCCAGAGCAGCTGCGAACGCCAGCGTGTAATAAAAGTCTAATGCGAGCAGCTGCTGCGGGTTTAAACTGTAATGAGATGGTGTGTGAGATTACCACACTCTGGTACTCGCACAGAGAAAGCCTGGCACCTCGACAACGCTGTCCCCCCTCTCAACGGTACAATTACACTTTAGACATGGCTAATAGAATAGCCACAGAACGACTGAGAGGGAGTACCATAATAAGCATCAGCTACGGCTCTTTCTGCTCCGAGTGTGAGTTCTCTCCTCTCTCCTCTCTCCTCTTTCTGCTCCGAGTGTGAGTTCGGAGGCTCCTCTCTCCTCTCTCCTCTCTCCTCTCTCCTCTCTCCTCTTTCTCACACAGCTGTGTGGCGGGAGACACTCCACCCTGAGGAGTGGCTTTAAACGGTGAGAACCCGATGAAGGAAACAGACACAGTGATGCTGAAATCAAAGCTAGTCAGAGGACATTCCCACAGTGCCGTGATATATATGGCTTATGTAGGGGGCTTGATCCCTGAAAACACTGTGTGCCTGCAAGCCCTAACACAACAAATAATTCAAGCCCTGAGCCATGAATAGTTGAAAACCCTCTGTCAACTTCATTAGTCATCTGGGTGGAGTGTGCATTGCAGAGTGTGCAGACCCACATTTGTGGGAGGAAATGAATGCAGCATCAGCATTCAGCAAACGGTGCTCAGCCTCAGCTCTGATGCCATTGTGCTTGCTGTTGTATTGTAGGCCTTCTGTTAGTGCATTGGTTGTCTCTTAATACGGTTGGCACAAAAACACATTCTGTAACACTTTACTTAAAGGAGCAGAGGGGTACATTTGTCGGAAATCTGCCGCCTCTGGCCATCGCTGCAAAATTCACTTTGAAGTTCCAAACAACAACATCTTCCCTAATAATATTATTGCACTGTCAGACATTAGCTGTTGTGTTTCTGCGCACATGATTCAAAGAGATAGAAAGTCAAGTCCACTCCCCTAGAACACCCTTGGTAGTCACAACATGTTTACATGCAAACCTAGTGTCGGGTAGGACAATTGATTAAAGAAAGCGCTTTTTCCAGACCAAAAAAGCGTTTGTAAATGAAATATTTCTTTCAAGGGATCTCATTCCCCAGTCAATACAGATTAAACATAGTTATTACAGCCATTTGGAAGCTTTTAGAAAGCTTCAATGTTACATACTGGACCTTGAAAGCATACAGTTATAATACATTCATAGCACATTTTAAGAGTTGTTATAAGCGTGTATGACAGCATTATAATGTCTTATATCATGTCATAATGATCCTGAGCTCTCGTCAGCCATCGTCAACCACGTCTTGACAGACATAGCATATTATTACATATTATGAAGACATAATAAGTCATCATACATGCCTATGACGAGTTATAATGCGTTATATGGGGCGCTTAGTGGCGTAGCACACTAATGTGCATACCACATAATCACAAGATCCCTGGTTTGATTCCGACCCTTGACACGTCTTGCATGTCATCCCTCCTCTCTCTCCCATCCTTCCTGTCAATCTCTACTGTCTCTATCCCAATAAAGCAGAAATGCCCTAAAACATATTTAAAAAATAAATAAATAATGTGTTATATGTGTGTGCCTCATAGAAAGTGTTGCTGCAAATTCTTATCAACTACTTTTATTCTGTTCTATTGTAATGAGAATAGCCCAATACACAACACTCCTTAGAATAGCCCACTACAGATATCCTAGATATCCAGGAAGATAAATCACAGGAAAAGCAATGTAGGTTTTCTCCTTGTTATGATTCCTGCACATCTCTAAGGTGCTCTATAATTAAGGTTCTGTTCTGTCTGCTAGTGCCACAGTCTTGGGTCTGTCCTGTCACATCAGAGCTGAGATAATGGGCCCAAAGGTGCCACAACGGAGAGGAGCAGCTCGGCTGCTGCTGACTGCATACGTAGTAGCAGCACTGGTCTTCATTAGCCTGTGTAGAAGGCTAAACTCTGAATCCTCAGATCGACTGGGCTGGAGATTGTCAATGTGACCCTTGGGAGAGCGCCGGTGGAATTTCAATTCTCCGGCCCTCTGGTCAGAATTATTCCACACCTGAATGTGGAGCCTTCTACATAATTAGTGGAGAATTATAGAAGGCGAGGCGTTGGGTAATTTAGAGAGTCCGTCTCATTCTCACTCCAGCCTCGCTCTAACCTACGTCAGCTAGCCAGCGGTGATATTTCACAGACTCACAATAGCTGGTTGGGTGCCACAGGCGAGGAGAGAGGAGAGAGGAGAGAGGAGAGAGGAGAGTTTCTGACTAAATGTGTACACAGGAACGACCTCATTCCTTATTATTATGATTATAATTACCAGCCACCATGTGCAACACCCATAACACAAAAGACTTATGTGCTGTGAATTACCCCCGTGGTCTGTCTTTACTGTGTCAGTCACTCCCTAGACACCTGAAATCATGTCAGTGAGTGTAGGTTTTGTCTGGTACAAGACATTAAGGCATCTCCCTGTCATTTTTACACATAAAACACACTTTAATCAACATAGCACAGACAGCCACTGTCGGAGATAATAATATGCATATGGCGTGCCCCGATCAAGTCATTAAAATTATATGTGAGTCGTGACTGTCATTGTGCGGGCTTATCGTTGTCTTCCATTGTCTTCCTCATTAACCTCATCAGCTCATTATCACCACCTAAGGATATAGACCCTGCAGATTAGACTTGTCATTAAACTACACTGGAATACTTGATCAAAGCATCCCATCCCATTTTTCATTAGATTGTTGTCCCTTCACTGCTGTATGTCAGCTGCAGTATGTGTATTCATTATGTCACTGAGAGAACTACCTCTGCCACAGGGGAGGCTGGCGAGGGTAGTAATCGGAGAACGGGCTCATTGTAATGCCCGGAACGGACGGCATACACAGCATGCAATGCAATGAAACCTACTCAGAGACGATAACTTGCAGTACTTCTTGAACAGCGATCATTACAGTAATGAGAGTTCCCCCCCCCCTCTCCCCCCCCGGCATCCCGACGAATCGCACTCTCAGAAACGTGTGATCCAGCTGTTCACACACACTGCGGTGTTAGGTGGTAATAATGACCATGGAAGCAGCTGCTTCCTCCTGCCGATCCTCTCCTCAGCCTCCGTAATCCCAGTCATTAAGGAAGGGAAGGGAAGGGTGTGTGTTAGGAGGATCAGCAGACTGGGATGGGATCAGCTCCACTCTACCATGACACCCTGTCTGGGAGATGCTGTGAGGAATAGTTATACTGAGAAGGTTTCATACCCTGCTAGTGTGACTAAGCGGATGTTGAATCTGCAGGCCGTACTGTAAGACGGTGTTAGCCTGCTGAGGTAAAGCCAAAGTGATGGAGAGTTTGATGGTTGACTGATCCACGTTTACACCAGGATCATGACTTGATGATCCTAGTCTTGCACCGCACCGCACTACACCACATTCCACTACACCACATTCCACATTAGTTTACTGTTCAGCACCTGATCAGCCAGAGGAGGATGGGTCCCCCTTGGAGTCTTTCTTCCTCCCAGTTTTGTTTTGCTTGGCTTGCTTTTTGGGGGTCTATGGTTCGGTGTTAGTTCATATAGTTTGTATTATATTTATTGTTTGTATTGTTCTTGTTGTAAAGCAGTTTGAGGCAATTGTCTTTGCAAAAAGCACGATACAAATACATTGATTGATTGATGGTCAAGCTAAGAGAAACCAAATGTGCTCTACAGTCAGTACTGTTGAGTTAGTGGTGATAGAAGACCTTTCTAGAAGGCCATGTGTGCTAGAAGCCAGGATCATCTGGCTGTTTACTGCAGCCTCAACATCCTCTATGGAAAAACACAATCTTACATAGAAAATATCAGATTATTAAATATTTATGCTCTGACCTTTTCTCAGTAATAATTTTGTGATTTCATATTTTGTGGCTTTATCATAATATCATGCTGCAGAGAATACAAAACAGACCAAACCGCAGGCATAACAGGGGAAAAAGATGATCTATATAAGAGATGACATTTGCATTCAGCTTTTTCAACATCCACAACAAACAGATTATTCATAGACTTGCCCATTCTAGCGGTGTCTCGCAGTAAAGTTTATGGAGACAGGGGCCAGCCGTTTCCATCCACACACTGTGGGGGCTCTAATAGTTCTGCAACCCAGCAGTAATGAATTAAATAACTTGAAAGCACTGCCATAATGTGTAATATGGGCCCATGGAATATCAATATCAATATACTGTAAATGTTGTTGAATGTATTAAACACTACATGACCCTAACTTAGATGTAGCTATATTACAACCAGAGGTTTTACTTCTTTACACTGTGAGCAGATGTTACTGTATTAGCCCAAATCTAAGAGATGGTAAACATACCAGTGAACTTCAGCTAGAGTGTAATACGGTACCAGCCAAGCTTATTCAAATCTAGTCAATAACCCTCTATATACTTATTTCACACTATCCCTCATTCTGACACAGGTTAAACCATGAGGGGCAGCAATGCTGGTCCCAGTGCTGTTCTGAAAGTGGATCTGTTTGGATATTAGAAGTGATTGATGGGAGTGTTTATAAGCA
>NC_139669.1:9464265-9469265 GCF_951799395.1 Argentina silus
GCATGTTCTGGTCATAATAATGCCATCAATATGTGGCTGACGTGTATGTGCGTGTGTGTACATGTGTTCATGTGTGTGTGTGTGTGTGTGTGTGTGTGTGTGTGTGTGTGTGTGTGTGTGTGTGTGTGTGTGTGTGTGTGTGTGTGTGTGTGTGTGTGTGTATGTGTGTGTGAAATGAGACACTATTTCAGAGCCCAAGAACCAAGACATTTCCATTTCTGCCTTTTGCTTGGATAAAAGTGTGTTGCTTCAATATGGTTTCTTTTAGCGATTAGAATTCCTATCCAAATTAATTTGTTACTTCATGAACAATTCTTACATTACTGTTCTGCTAATCAAGTCTCTTTCCATGCACTTTATGTTCAGTTCATTGCTACTGCAAGTTTCTCACAGAACTAACATTGACCAAATACTGTTTGATATTTGATGAGCAACGTTTGATGAAAAGCATTAGTGTGACTGAATTATTAATGAGTGGTGAGTAATGCATTATCCTATTAAAAATGCATATCTACATTACATGAGAAAGAACATGGTCCCGTGACATGTCATATTGATTCTGGGGTGAATTACAAGCCGTTCCTTGGATCTATATGAAAAACATTAGGAGACGGCTTCCACACTCAATGGCTTAAGAGCTATTGAAGACTGTTCCCCTTTTAAGACATCGTCACAGCCCAACAACGACCGGATGTTGAACTTCAACAGTTCAAGCCAGCCGTCACCCACACCCAGCAGTCTGTCCTAGGTGCAGAGTGGGCGATGTGAAATATCAGTTGACGAAAACAGGCTTACTATAGGGAGTCCTAAAGTGTAATGCCGCATTGTTGCAGAGCTAATAATCAGGAGTTTACATTGGCGACGGGGGATAATCAGTATGATGCATTTTCTGCTCAGTCCCACTGCAGCAGTACAGACTATAGCAGTGCTCCCTGATGTGGCCTCTCATATGTACAACAATAGCCCCTGTGGTGCACACACACACGCACGCACGCACGCGCACACAGACACACATACACAGACACACGCGCACACACGCACACACACATGCACACGCACACACAGACACACACACACACACACTCACAGTAGTGCGACGGGGGGGGGAAGGTTTTAATAAACCCACAGTAGCGTGGATCTATTGGGGCATCTCGGGACTTGGGAGCCAGGAAACAGATGAACGTACCTGCCCTGGGGCTGAGAGAGAGAGGGGAGGGAGGGGAAAAGAGAGAAATAATGCGGGGGAGAGAGTAGGAAAGGGGGAAGGGAGAGAGAGAGTGAGGGAGAGGGAAGGGAGGGAGAGAGAGAGAAACGGGGGGAGAGAAAGAAAGGGAGGAGGGAGAGGGGGCAATGGGGGGGGTGAGCGAGTGGAAGTCACTGGCATTCTCTCTTTTCTTTTGTACATCACTCTCTCTCTCTCTCTCTCTCTCTCTCTCTCTCTCTATCGCAAGTGTGCAAGGAACCTGAACCGTAAACAGTGACGTATTTGTGAGTGAAAATGCCCAATCACTCTAATAACATTTCATGCCATCTCTGCTTTCACAGAGGGCTGGGAGTCTGTCCCTCAGTCCAACAAATGGGAGACTGTAACTCCAGACAAACGCAATGGAAATGCAGAGTGCAACCAATCAGGTTTAATCATGTATGAAGAAATGTAATTCCAAAAGACATGAGGGCAGAGAGGGCTGATATGGATATTACTGTAGTTACTATGCAAAAAGGCGTGTCCGACCTCCAAAATATGAATTTATGAAGCATGTGTGTGATTCCAATCTGACTAATGTATCAGAACAGAGCCATCTGTGCAACACTGAGCCCGGGTGGGGGGTATCTCAGTGGGGTGGGGTGGAGGGGGGGTTGTCAGTTCACACTAACACTCAAGACAGTTTAGGTTTGGGGGGATGAGCATTTAAAATGTTGACTCTACATTGTATGGCTTTACTGTACATTATTCAATCAAATAAATGACTTTCACCCAAAAAGTTCCATGGGAAAAATTTTATTGATCAATATGCGGTTTCCAAACTCGTGGAACATTATTTCCATTGTAGCTGGTGCAAACAGGTTACGCTGAGAAGCAGCAATAGTGAATGGCAAATTAAACATGACAGTGATGATTCAAAACACAGGGAAACAAATTCAACAGGTCTGCTTTACATGCACATATTGAACGTAATACTGTGGTTTGAACAAGAGCAAAAAAATCAGAAAGAACACATTATGGCTCAGAATGTGAGGAACCAACAGTCTCGAGCAAACATGGAAGAAACGAGAGATAGAATGGTAAGAGAGAGATAGAGTGATAGAATGGTAAGAGAGAGGGAGAGAGATAGAATGGGTCAGAGAGAGGGAGAGAGATAGAATGGGTCAGAGAGAGGGAGAGAGAGACAGAGAGAAGGAGAGAGCAACTCTGAAACAAAGGCTCGCCTTTGAGATAATGAGTGGTGTAAACCTTATGATTTATTGGTGAGCGCTCTATGGTCACACACACGTTCACTCCCTCCCTCCTTCTCCCCCCCCCTCTCCCTCCCTCTCTCTATCTCTATATCTCTCTATCTCTCTATCTCTCTCTCTGTGGCCCGATGGAGTTATTAAAACTGCGAAGAGATTAATCTTTGTGGGCTGAGTGCTTTTGTCACATTCTATAATGGACTAGAAGGTGTAGGTAACTCACAGAGGCAGCATAATATCCCTACTCCTCATCTGCAGAACTAAGTGCTGTCTCAGACAGAGTCTGGCTATTGTTCATTGGTCTGGCTATTATGGCTTCATAATTAACTATCCATATCAAAGCCATGTGCTCTTCACTGATTGGTCGGATTGAAGTCGTCCATCCGTCCGCCCCCCACACCCTAAATCAGTGGTATTTACTGTACTGTAGAGTGTCTGTGAAACAGGAGTTTTACGTCCTATTATTAAATGTCGATGAGGAAGGTGATTCTCAAACTTGTTTTAACACTTGGAGAAAGAGAACTAGGGCTATAGTTTAACAGCGTAAAAAACAGTTTTAGCGCAAATGCGTGATCTCGCGAGGGGTGCTGGCAGTGGCGCTATGGGGTGTGTCTGACATATTAGTGCTATTTTCAAGGCCAGATTTTTTCCGCGCACCTGATGGCACTTGACCTGCACATTGTCATGAACACTCCACTACCGCTACTCCACCCACCTGAGCGCAGCCGAGATTGCGCTTCAGCGCTGTGGTCATTGAACCTGTTACCGCCGACACAAATTGCCACTACGCTTGTGTTTTGCGCCGGCTGGACAGCCAGCTCCTGTGTCCATCACAACCCACATCACTCCATTTGGACTCAAAATAAAAGAAGGAATAAAAAGCAAAACAGAGACAAAATGCGAGGATTCATACAAAACACTTTTTAAAAAGACAGCTATTTACAAACAACCTCCGTTACAAAAATCTAATCTTATATTTCTCATAAGAGCAGTGTTCAGGTGAAATTACATTTCAAATTTGACTCCATATATCCACATATTTACACAATGTTTGCTTCATTTTTTTTTTTTTGCCAAATTGTGATATAACTCTAAGAAGTCACTACAATTAATGAACATGAGAAATGGTTGATGGTGATTTGTGATGATGTCGCTCGTCAAATGATTAAGATGTTTGAAAGTTCTGGGATCCCCGGACACCGAGTTCTGGGATCCCCGGACACCGAATTTTTGACACCAGATCTCTTCAACGAAGGTCAGCTGAGGACTGCAACGTGTGTGTACTGCAAGAAACCACTAAACCCTACGGCCCGTCCTTTTGGCTCTGAACTCACTGCTCAAAACAGAAGCACAGTCTGTGTCAGCTGTTGCAAAGCCGTTTAAACGTCAGTCTGTCTCTCTCCGCACCGTCGCAGAACCGTCGCAGCTGTAACGTTAGTTCTATGGCGACATAAATGCTATGTGGCAGCAAGTGAGTATGTAAATAAACATTTGCTGACAGTCTGACAGGGTAACTCAGAGATAAACCTGGATCGTCCTCAGTCTCAGTGTCTGTCTTGGTAATAGGATAGCTATCCTTATCTGTCCTGCTCTTCTCTCTCACATCATTAAGTGTAACTGCAGCTGGTATCTGGCAACCACAGTCCTAGATACTGTAGATGCACCTATTTTCACTTCTAAATCAAGCCTTATCTAAACACTAGGAGTTTCTTAACCACCACAGACAGCAGACACACACACACACAGACTCACAGACACACAGACACACACAGACACACACACACACACACACACACACACACACACACACACAGGCATATACACACACACATATAGGCACACACACACACACACACACACACACACACACACACACACACACACACACACACACATAAACACACCCTGACTAGGGAGCTGAAGTAAATCCTGTTCCAGTTCTTTCCTGGTCTGTGCGATAGCTGTGGTCTCCTCAGTGGCTGAGTGTCTGGTGTGTGGACTACTCTGCGCCTCATTCTCATTCAGAGCACAACTGGAAGAGGCTGGAAAAAACTAATGCTTAACTATTAGTATTCCGTCTCTCCTCCTCTCCCCCTCTTCCCCTCTCTTCCCCTCAGGTCTCAGCTTGGCCCAGGAACAGAACCATTGTCTTTCCTGTGTTGCCCTCCTCATCCTTGCTGGTGTCAGTGAGGACAGACTAGAGATGTCTGGTTGATTAGTCACACTGTGTCACTGAGTCACTGCAAACCTCAACTGAGTCATATACACAGGAACCGTCTGTCTCTCTGTCTCTCTATCTGTCTGACTATCTATCTATACTTGTCTGTCTGTCTGTCTGTCGCTCTGTCTTTCTCTATATCTGACCGTCAGTCCGTCCGTCTGCTCGACAGCCTATCATTGATTGCCCTGGCTAGACAGTGGGTGTCCTGTTTAAGGTCTGTTGGGGTCTGCCTGGATACATGACTTGTCTGGGCATGCCCATAAACACTCAGACACAAAAACACACACACACACACACACACACACACACACACACAGCCTCAAACCCA
>NC_139669.1:9479265-9481765 GCF_951799395.1 Argentina silus
ATCTGTGTGCATCTCTCTCTGTCTCTCTCTGTCTCTCTCTCTCTCTCTCCCTCTCTCCCTCAACCCCACTCCCTTCCCTAAAACCAAATCTGGATAATCGGATATTAAAAGGCCAATGGTCATGTCATGATAATTGGAAAGATTTGGGTCTCTTCCTGTCTTCATATTGGGGGAGGAGAAACACCCCAGGGGCTTAACGCCTGACAGCGAGAGAAGAGACAGAGGACGCAACAGCTAACCCAAAGACTTAGCAGAACCATCAATCAATCAATCCATCATTCTGAATAGTACATCCAATCTAGCCACTGGTGTAGGCCATCCAGCTGTGTTTGGATTGCTTTGAAGGGTACTGTCTGTTTTATGGATTGTTCTCCTCTGGTCTGCACCGTCCTCTGTGTGTGTGAGTGTGGATCAGTGGTCAGGCCAGCTCTCGGAGGGGATAACAGGACTGATCTACAGCTGCTGGAGTCATAAGACAGACCAGGTGCTGGTAAGTGTTGATGTTGGGGAATAACCAACATCAACACTTGAGTGTGTCAGCCAGGAGAAACACCTGGAGGCGCTGGAAGAGCAGCTAGGCTGAGACGGGCTCCTCCTGCTCCAATAAGGTACAGTACTCTACACACTGCTACTGCTCAAACACACACACACACACACACACACACATACATTCAATTCACTTTTACTCACTCACACAGATACACACACACACACTCACTCACACAGATACACACACACACACGCACACACGCACACACACACACACACACACACACACACACACACACACACACACACACACACACACACACACACACACACACACACACACACAGACACACACAGACACACACACTCCTCATACATTGTCAAAACCCCCAGGACTGAGCAGGAATAATAAGCAGCGGATGATTCATGATGGAGACGTCAATGTATTCAGCAGGACCACCAGAGTGACCTCATTCAGCAGGCCTGAGAGTAAATATAGACCACCGCTCCCTCTGCCAGGCTCGGCCAGTCAGCACTGGGGCTAGAACACATCTCTCCCACTCCCACTCTCTCTGTCACACTGGGGAGTACACTCTCCCCAATACATAATTGTCCTGCTGCAGTGTGTGTGTGTGTGTGTGTGTGTGTGTGTGTGTGTGTGTGTGTGTGTGTGGGTGGGTGTGTGCGCTGTGTGTGTGTGTGGTGGGTGTGTGCGCTGTGTGTGTATGTGTGCATGTTGTGTGTGTGTGTGTGTGTGCGTTTGTGCGTGCGTGCGTGCGCGTGCGTGCGTGCGTGCGCGTGTGTGTGTCACAGACGAGGGGGTAGAGCCTATGTGACAGACAGTGAGCAGGTTGTATAATGAGTGGTGACATTCATTGGCTACCTCCATCTCCACCTCCATTAGACCTACATTTAGATGTGTGTGGCAGGCCCAGGAGGCTCAAAATAAGCATTGCTGATAATGATGTCCACTCACGTAAATTAGGACAAAACCCTAAATAGAGAGCCGAAATTGTCCTCGAATTAGGAGTACAACACATCGAGTTAGAATAGAGAGAGCTATCACCTTTCCTTTTTTGTTTCTGTCAGCGGAATACAGCAGCAATGATTTGACTGGAAGATTGAGACAAAGAAAAGAAACAAGCACATTCCTTCTGCAGAGAATATTTCACCCCTGACTGAGCACAGACACAGGGTTACATTAGGGTTTTATAGACCTGATTCCAGAGATAAAACCCGAACAGTCGGACACACACATACCACCCCGACGCACACGCACACGCACACGCACACGCACACGCACACACACACACACACACTCACATCTAACAGCCATGCTGGCACACACACATACCACACAAAGCACACGTCTAACAGCCATGCTGGCAGACTGGGATTAATTCTTCGAGAATAAATGTGTAAACTTTGAACCTTGTTTAATCCTGGGCTAAATCCTGATTATAGGGAAATGAAATGGATCTAAATTGATGTGCCAGTCAGCACTCCATGGCTTTGTCCTAGAAATAGAAATGGAAATATATATAATCACCCTCCAAACAACCCCTCTTCCACCCAGGGGAGGCTGGTGGAGGTAGAAATCACACGTGTTTGATACCATTCCTCACTCCCCATGCATTACAATGAGCCTGTCCTCCGATTTCTACCTCCACCAGCCTCCCCTCCTCCCACTCCCTCACTCTGAACCATACACAAATGTCTATAGTCTCAGAGTTCAACTCTGGTTCAATCCATTATTCTAATGCATTCATATGATCTCACGGAGGAATATCGTTTGCATTCAATGAAAACTGTGATTACGATTGATAATGACGAGTGAATGTGCTGTGATTGGATTTCGTTTTTCGGGGTGGTTTTAAAGCACACAGCCTGAGGGTAACAAATAAAAACATGATACTGTACAACACACGTCCTATAGCTATTGGATTCAACCATTTTGTTGTGATGTTCTAGTGTGTGATGGAGGCTGATGGAGGTAGAAATCGGAGGACAG
>NC_139669.1:9484090-9489090 GCF_951799395.1 Argentina silus
TGCTGGAATGGAACATGGGCCATTTAGCAGTTCAGCTGAATGCACAGAAAGGGATTTGGCTCTGGCCAAACAGAGCAGCGTTTATATTCTTTATTTATGCGTTTGACGACCACAGTCATCTCCATTGCTGCCTTTTGATTCATGTTTGTTTTCCTTACCTCGTACATCTGTGTGATTTCATCAAGAAACTGTCCCCGCGAAGACCACAGCAGAAATGTTCACGCCAATAAGACTTTGTCAACCGCCCGTCATGGCTGCGGGTTTGAACTGTGAGGACGTCACAACACATAAACTAACGACATCCATAATTGCACACACACACACATACACACATTTCTACATATTTTTTCAGATGAGTTTTGAGTAAACAAGCCCCGCTCCAGCTCAAGGAGGCGTTACTTACTGGCAAGCTGCAGCGATGGAGTGGCACTGAGGGTGTGTCGGGAAAAACAAAAGACATTTGAGAATGCCTCTCGAAAGAGAGAGAGAGAGAGAGAGAGAGAGAGAGAGAGAGAGAGAGAAAACCACCACGGTCACTGCGAGAGGAGCTAAATCAGAACAAGACTGAGTTTGTGATTGCATGTTAAGCTCTTGGCCAGAGATGAAAGACCTGAGATTGGTTTGTTGGCAACTAAGCAAAGTGGAGGACAAGCTTAAGTCCACACTATCATTGTCTAAGATGGCTGAGGAAGACAAGAGTCTGTGTTCCTCCCTAAACAACATCAGTGTACGCCTGCATCGCACTATTCCAAGTCTAACGTACGGGAGGCTGGTGGAGGTAGGAATCGGAGGACGGGGCTCGTTGTGATGCATGGTATTCCGATTCATATTCCGTGCCATGCATAACAATGAGCCTGTCCTCCGATTTCTACCTCCATCAGCCTCCCCTGGCCTAATGTTGCCTCCTCTTCATGTCTCCTTTGCTTACCCTGCACTGATCTGAAAATCAATGTAGTGACTGTGACATGGTGGACGCCTGCTGGGAGTCTCAGTGTGTGAGGATGTGTGAATAAACAGAATACCAAAATAAGAATGTTTAGTAAAGTTTGTTCTCTGGTCTGGAGTGGTCCTTAGTGGATGGGATGAGGCTGTTGGTGTGTTATTGGAATGAGATCACACCGCTTCTCTGGAAGCAGATCTAAGCTCTCTACTAACAGAGATGACTTAAAACATAGAGATACTCAGCACACATACCCAGTCCACTCATGCACGCGCACGCACGCACACACACAGTAACGCACACACACACATACACACACACATAAACACACACAAACACACATAAACACACACATAAATACACACAAACACACTTATACACATACTCTCTGGCAAATACACAAACTCATTTCCCATGGAGCGTGAATGCAGAATAACCATGTAGAGGAGAGGAGAGGAGAGGGAGGGGAGGGGAGGGGAGGGGAGGGGGGGGGAGGGGAGGGGAGGGGGGGGGGAGAGGAGAGAGGAGAGGAGAGGAGAGGAGAGGAGAGGGGAGGGGAGGGGAGGGGGGGGGAGGGGAGAGAGGAGAGGAGAGGAGAGGGAGAGGAGAGGAGAGGAGAGGAGAGGAGAGGAGAGGAGAGGGAGGGGAGGGGAGGGGGGGGGAGGGGAGAGAGGAGAGGAGAGGAGAGGAGAGGAGAGGAGAGGAGAGGAGAGGAGAGGAGAGGAGAGAGAGAGGAGAGGAGAGGAGACAGTACACAGGATAAAGTGGTCTAATAAGATAAGCATGAAGCATGGCTGAGAAGGGATGAGCGTCTGCGTTCGTTGGGAGATGCAGAGAGCAGATTAATTGAGATGAATACATGAATATGAGATTCATCAAGGAGAGGGGTTTCAACTGTAACCAATGGTTACGATTCAGTCAACGTGAATACAGCAACGAAAACAGCCCCCCCCCCCCCCCCCCCCCTCCCCCCAATTCTCTCTTTCTCACCTCCCACCCGCCCCCCTCAAAAACAAATTCCAGGGTAATAAAAGCAAAGCAATAACCAACCACAATAACCCTGCGCGTCTCACGCTCTCAGAATGAATATGTGAAGAGGAACAATCAGAGGCAACCAGATGTGTTTGCACAGCGAGAGGAAACCCACACCGCCAGACCACCATGACGATAACAGAGACTCCTTTATTCGGAGACTCAGCATGGTTCAATCTCCTAATCCACCAAGTCCCGCTTCTCTGTTGCTAGTATCAAACTAAAACCTGATACTGTGTGTGTGGGTGCGTGTGTGTGACGTGTATGCGTGTGTGTGTGTGTGTGTGTGTGTGTGTGTGTGTGTGTGTGTTCTCTTTCTCCTCTCCCATGTATCTATGCCAGGTCCTATGTAGAGCAGTGTAGGATGTGCTGATCTGCAAGGACAGAGAAGGAGAATTTAGACTGTTGGGGGACCAGGGGGCTGGATGGTGTGTTCAGCAGGGGCGGTGTGTGTTGGGGGACCAGGGGGCTGGATGGTGTGTTCAGCAGGGGCGGTGTGTGTTGGGGGACCAGGGGGCTGGATGGTGTGTTCAGCAGGGGCGGTGTGTGTTGGGGACCAGGGGGCTGGATGGTGTGTTCAGCAGGGGCGGTGTGTGTTGGGGGACCAGGGGGCTGGATGGTGTGTTCAGCAGGGGCGGTGTGTGTTGGGGGACCAGGGGGCTGGATGGTGTGTTCAGCAGGGGTGGTGTGTGTTGGGGGACCAGGGGGCTGGATGGTGTGTTCAGCAGGGGTGGTGTGTGTTGGGGGACCAGGGGGCTGGATGGTGTGTTCAGCAGGGGTGGTGTGTGTTGGGGGACCAGGGGCTGGATGGTGTGTTCAGCAGGGGCGGTGTGTGTTGGGGGACCAGGGGGCTGGATGGTGTGTTCAGCAGGGGCGGTGTGTGTTGGGGGACCGAGGGCTGGATGGTGGATGGTGTGTTCAGCAGGGGTGGTGTGTGTTGGGGGACAGGGGGCTGGATGGTGTGTTCAGCAGGGGCGGTGTGTTGGGGGACCGGGGGCTGGATGGTGTGTTCAGCAGGGGCGGTGTGTTGGGGGACCGGGGGCTGGATGGTGTGTTCAGCAGGGGCGGTGTGTTGGGGGACCGGGGGCTGGATGGTGTGTTCAGCAGGGGCGGTGTGTTGGGGGACCGGGGGCTGGATGGTGTGTTCAGCAGGGGCGGTGTGTTGGGGGACCGGGGGCTGGATGGTGTGTTCAGCAGGGGCGGTGAGTGGGAGTGAGAGTGGCACCTGTCAGGAGGGATCAGGGTTAGCCACACAGCAGCACAGGGAAATCAATACTGGACTGACAACAGTGTTGCTCTATGTTTACTGGGCCTGGGATCTCTGTCTCTGTCTCTGTCTCTCTCTCTCTCTCTCTCTCTCTCTCTCTCTCTCTCTCTCTCTCTCTCTCTCTCTCTCACACACACACACACACACACACACACACACTCTCTTTCTCTCCCTCTCTCTCTCTCTCACGCCCCCCCCCCCCTCCCTCTGGACAACTCACTTTACCGTGCTCTACCGTTTAGATCACAGACACAGTGCACTCATTGACCTCCTAAAAGACCCAGTTAAAAACCACAGTGTTGAGACAATGGAATCACATTCTGCCAAGTTAGCTCCAGTTGGCCCTGGGAGCTTGTGGCCCTGCTGTGCTGCTGCTGCTGTTGGTCTGCTGTTTACATCAGGGGTTATCACTACTGACCCCCTGCCGGGACTCACTCACCCCTGACCCCTGACCCCTGACCCCTGGGCGTATAGGTCTACCACATGGAGACAGACCGCTAACACAGGCCAGTCTGGAGCCTCTGGAGTGACACCTGAACCCTCAGACACACACACACCATTTGTTGCCGAATGCCCCACAGAGATGGAGAGAAGCGGAGAGAGAGAGAGAGCGAGAGAGAGAGAGAGAAAGAGAGAGAGATACAGAGAAACAGAGAAAGAGAGAGAGAGAGAGAGAAAGAGAGAAAGAGGACTGTCCCTGTCTCTTTCTCTGTGTTGAGACGTTAATCAGCAGAGATGAAACAGATCTTTATATAACAACAGATTTACGCCACTCTGTCCCACTTTACCAAGAGGGCGGCTGACAAATGGGTTAGTAAAACAACACAGCACCATTTCCTGTTGCCCACTCAATCACCACAGCTTTTTACTGGGCTGGACAGGGCTTACAGGGTTGAAAACACACACGCCATACTTGCGCACACACATCATATAAAAACACAGCGCACACACAAGGCCATTATGTAAAAGATGGATGATGCATGTCACTGTGTCTGTGTGCAGCCTTGCGTTAAATAAATAAACCATGCTCTTTCTGTGCAAAGGACAACAACAAGATAAATACAGTATTGGATTTCTGGAGACACAACAAGGCTACTGTACGAGACTGTGGATGATTTGACATCATCTGCCTCTGGCCAAAGCCATTGAGAGGATTTGGAACTCATTTAGACACATTATCCCTTTAAAGAAAAAAAAGCCATGTTGACAAGTGTGAAGAACTGCTGAGCGTTCATCAACGGGGGAAAGCCCACGAGGCCAGAAGACACATGGGTTCTCCCCAAGATTTCGGAACAAAGTGCCGTTGGATTGCATCAAAACCGACTCGTGTTTATCCATGTCAAACACAGATAAAAACACAGATAAAACGCTGATTTAACTGAAGAACAATTATAATACTTTCACTACCACGTTAGCTTTTAAGAACAACGTCGTTGGCAATCCAAGAGAGTTACGCTATTCTGATCAAATATCGTTGTCATTTGCTCTGAAACGTTTCCATAGCGGCGGAGCCAAGTCGACAAAGTGGTGCAACGCCACTCTTACATTCTTTGGGGAGAACCCTGCAGTCACGGTATGTCTATCACATGACATTAAAAACTCTACATCACTTCTATAACTCACATGTGATGTAGTAGTTGATGTTCTTCTTGAACTCCAGGCCCATGTAGTTGGGGCTGAATTCCTGGAACTTGATGGTGAACTTGATGTCCTTCTCTGGCTTGTTACAGCTGACCAGGACGTTGGGGTCCATGACGGTGC
>NC_139669.1:9491590-9509090 GCF_951799395.1 Argentina silus
TTCCTCTAATTTCACTTGATTTTTGTAGGATTTGATTGAAGACTCAAGCTGTTGGTGTCGCTTTTCAAGGACAGCTTTTTTTTTTTGTAGGTGACTTCCTTTTTCAAAACACACTTCATCAAAAAAAGTGAATGACACTCTAATAGGAAAATCAATTGCTTTACCTTGTGAAAACACTTTTTGTAATAATGTTCGGGAGAAACATCTGTTTCTACAAATGAAAAGCGATATTTCAGAGTTCCAGAGTTGTCATACCCCTTAAGGTTTGAATTACCGATGCCGGTCTTGTTATTGATTCAATTTTCCTATCAGCACTCCTTACAGGCGGTTAGATAGCTATCCTAAGTGAACGCTCCAGTCCCGTTTCCCAGCCTTTGTTAACTGTCTACCATAATGAGGCCCTGGCTGGCGTTGAAGGCTGGAAGCGCCGTCGCAGATGGGAGAGAAGCAACATAAAAGAAATAGGGCAGCAATTAGTGTTTAGCCCAGTTTAAAAGCCTTCCACTTGGCAAGCACCAGGCCCAGCTAGGGTCCAGGATGGGAAGCTAAACTGTTGGGCTTGGGAGTCTGTCTGTCTCTCTCTGTTCCCTAAACGGCTATCTAGCAACCGCGCCAGGGAAAGAAACGAGAAGATGACAGGAGGAGGGGAGAGAGAGCTATTCCTAAAGAGACACACAGAGAGAGCTATGTGGTTTGAGTTAGGATGTTAGAATTCAGTTAAGATAATCCACTTGAGACCTGTTGATGAACAGAGGGAGCGGGGAAGTGGTTAGAGAGTTACTGTTACACACTAACACTGCTCTTGGCCTCCTCTACAGACAGGCTGGGGATGGTCTCTAAGCCCCCCTGTGTTCAACTCATCATATCAGCCAGAACCAAACAAAATAAAGCGAATACAAGGAAAACAAGTCAGTGTTTTCATTTTGTTTCATCTGGCCCAGATTGCTGTGTATTCTTCTCTCTGCACAAGGGCCTAGAAAAACACACACTACGACAGGAGGGAGAACAGAAAACAACGAGGCGAGGGAAGAGAGGAGAGGACAAGGAGGAGGAGGAGAGGAGAGGAGGAGAGGAGAGGACAAGGAGGAGGAGGAGAGGAGAGGAGGAGAGGAGCGGCCGAGTGGTCTAACCCTAAACCCCCCTCCCTCCTTATACATTCCACTGGAGAATATGAGCACATGATCTCTCATTCACCCCCCTGTCCGTCCATACGCCCTGTCCGTCCACACACACACACACACACACACAAGGAGAAGAGGGGGACACAAACACAAAAGCACGATGGGGTGCATCCTGGGCCTTCTAATCCCAACTCCCTAATCGACCCTATTCACCCACCCCACACTACCCCTCTCTCAGCCCCTCTCTCAGCCCCTCTCTCAGCCCCTCTCAACCCCTCTCACAACCCCTCAACGCTCCATTCACTCACCCCTCTGTGCCCCCAGACAGGGGAGGAAATACCCCGCACCCCAGTGGGAGGCTGCTGGTGGAGGCAGAAACCGGAGGACGGGCTCATTTGTAATGCATGGAACGGAATGGAATGAAGAATGCCATGTTTGATACAAATCCCCCATTCCGTTCCATACACTACAATGAGCCCGTCCTCCGATGTCTACCTCCACCAGCAGCCCCCTCCTGTCGGACCCGTTGAGTAAGCCCAGGGCCCCAGGCCCAAAGCTGGCAAGCAGCCGTGATGACTGTATGAATGAGCCCATGTGAGACTGAGTGAGGAGGCTCATATAGGAGGAGAATGTTGCTAAATTGATTCCTCCCTCCTGAGCAGCAGCATGAACAGACTATATATCAATTAATATTAATTATACCCATTACACAGACAGACCAATCTGTCTCCACTAGACGAACATGCCAACTGGAGGCACAGCGAGTACAGGTACTCCATTCTCCTCTCTCTCTACACACACACACACACACACACACACACACACACACACACACACACACACACACACACACACACACGCACACACACTTACACACTGGCACACTTGCAAGCGCGCACACACACACACACACACACACACACACGCACACAATAACAGGTACTCTTTTCTCCTCTCCTCCGCCACAGTAATTACCACGCCAGGGAAAGTGTTCTCTCACCAATTATCATTTCGTTCTCTCACGTTATTCAGAACTGTACGTCAACGTGTCACCCAGGGGAGGCTGACGGGGGTAGGAATCAGAGGACGGGCTCACTGTAGTGCATGAAACGGAATGAGGAATGGTATCAAACACGTGTGATGATAAGCCCGTCCTCCGATTTCACCAGCCTCCACTCAGCCTGGCTGTTACTAGTTGACAGCCGTATTCACAACACAACTGAAACATGTAAAATGATGTTCTATTTATGAATACTTTAATTATTGCAAGCATATGCGAGCCTTTTAGTATTGTCCTTGTTCAAGATAAACAAAGTCATTTGTAGAGAGAACAATGTCTGTGTGTGTGTGTGTGTGTGTGTGTGTGTGTGTGTGTGTGTGTGTGTGTGTGTGTGTGTGTGTGTGTTCTGCATTACAGTAGAGATGTGGACTACTGGTACTGTACATTCCCCTGAGGCACTCCCCTCCCCTGAACATGTCATCATAGTGGGACAGAACAGCCTGTTCCTAGTCCTGTCAATCAATATACTGGAGTTATATAATCCCATGCTAGCAGAGAGGGACCATGTCGAACATTCTGCTCACGAAATTGTGCTCAACACTGTGGGAATGTTGAAACAGGATTTGAGGACGGTGAGCTGGTGACTGCCACTTGATATTGTACGGGCAGCTTCCACCAAGAGCCCTCCATGCTGATGGAGCTGTGTCCCATTCTACTGCAGATGTTATTAGAGAACTCTGATTGGTTGTGAACCAGGGGCATGTGGTGCGAAGGGGGAAGGGGACGCAGTGCCTCCTCAAAAATGTTAATGAAAAAATAAATTCATTTTTCAGGTAAAAAAACTGTGTAGTTTCTGCCTCCCCCAGGAGCTGTTGGCCTTTTCTGAATAGTTGGAAAGTGTGTCCTCTCCTCAACTCGTCTGTTCTCCACTCCACCGTGACCCGGAAACAGAGTGGTTGTCCTGTTTAAGAGCGTATCAGTTGTCCACCAGGTGGATTCTTCCAGTATATGCCATTTAGCTGACACTTTTATCCAAAGCGACTTACATTGCAGTGTGTGCATACATTTTTCAGTATATATGGTCCCAGCGGGAATTGAACCCCCAACCTAAGCATTGTTAGCACCATGCTCTACCAACTGAGTCACAGAGGACCACTGTCTTCCCTGTCCTCGCCTCCTCGAGGAGGTCCCCTCTGAAGTATACACGCTTGTGTCCTCAAACCCACGCCCCATTTACCACTACTAATGTTTGAAGGTTGATCGCGAATCGACTGTATCTTTGATCATATGAAAATTAATTATGAAGATTCAAGATAAACAAACCGCATTGCGGAATACAGTCTACGCTCATAATTTTCATAATCACAAATATTAAACAAGTGTGCTTGAGGCAAAATCAACTTTTGCAACAAACGTTTTATACAGTAGGAGTTGAGCCGAGGACGAGAAATTACATGAATATCTTTTGCATTTCTGTGCATGATCATGTAATTATGTTCCCTTTTGCTTATGCAATGAACCGCTCATGGGATATAAATATTTACCATCTAGGCAGTTGATGATCATTTTCGTTTGGGAATCCTAGAAAAAATCAGGTTTTCATATCAGCTGGGCTATTGTATAATCTTTCATATAATCATTCACTATAACAGGGTAGGACAGGGTACAACGCATTAGTAGATGATGGTCATTATAGACATTAGGGTGTTCATATTTCAGTGCAGTTGCTCGTCTACACAGCATTTATTTGGTCATTTCAATAGGTGCCTCCCAGGCGGAAGAGAATCTCATGAAGGAACATCTCATTTCTCACAAGCTTGTTTCCTTTCACCCTCCCTCATATCCTTGATTCCTCTCCTCGCTTCCCTGTGATGTTCTCAGGAGGACGCGGGTGGAGGACGGAGGAGAGGACGGGAGGAATCATGTTAATAACGCTTGAGAAAAGGCCTAAGAAGAGGCAATGCCCAAATTCATATTGAATTGTCATGTGATAGGAGGCAGTGCCTTTACTTTGCAGTGATTGAAGAACTGCTCTGTCTGGTTTGATGTGTGGAGGAGGAGACGGCGGAATGCACGAGAGACGGATTAGCTTTCAGAACGTTTGGAGAGGACGCGATGCTCAGTTTGTGTAATCTGGTGACAGCTGAGATGGCACGGTTTGAATTTAAGGAGTAACTAGTAGCGCAAACATGACAGGGTTGATCGTATCGGCTTTAAACAGGCTGCTTGCAAAAGTGAGAGCGGTTCTGCGTTTATGAGCACAAGTTGAAACTCGTTTTGAGTCAAGGGGCCATGATTCCTCGAAACCCCCCCCCCCACCCCCCCCCCACCCCCCCCCAGTAAGGTTTTGTTCTCAAAATCTGCCTCTGCCTCCTCAAACCCCAGAGGCAGGAAACGCCACAGCTATGAACACACACATAAACACACATGTCTGAATGTACACACACTGATTTCCTCACATGTCAAACACAGTAAACAGGCTGTCAAAGAGCTGATGTACTGCCTTCGTCTCACACACACACACACACACACACACACACACACACACACACACACACACACACGCACACACCCACACAAACACACAGGCTAACTGCTGAAAAAACAGCAAAACACTGGGGCCCATCTGGCCCAAACCACAGAGAAGGGAGAATTTGACCTCCATTTGAAATAAGGAGGTCAAACAAACAAACATCAATACTAAAAGCCAACGGCTGCTATTCAACACATATGTATATATGCACACGGCCTAATACACACTGTGACATGTGACACTATAGGAGAGGAACAATCCTATGTTCCCTCTGTGGGCCGTCCCTATACAGAGAGCCTAAGGCCCCCGGCCACTCTGATCGGTGGAATTTCGGGCATGACGTTTGAAACAACCTAGCAACTCAACAACGCATCCTCGTTTCTAATTGGCTAAACGGACAACCGGACAGTGACAAGTTCATGTCCTCTGACCTTTTGTCTGAAATGACAAACGGGCATGTACAAACCCTTGTCATCTCCGCTGTCCGTCAACGGATGACTCCCATAGAGAAACCATTGGCTCAATCCGTAATAAACGGATACAACAGCCTAGTGTGGCCAGGGCTCCATGGAGATGCCACAGACAGACCGACACACTGGCTTTCCCGCAATCTATCCTGCAGAGTACTGCTTTGTAAGTGTGAATACAGACACCCTCTCTCTTAAACACGCACACACACACGCGCGCACACACACACACACATACACACACACACACACACACACACACACAGATATTGGCTTCTATTAACTCAGTCAACAGGCTGGCATGCAGAGAAAATCACATTCAGCATGACTCATTGCAACGGTCACACACCGACAGCTCACAGACAGACACACATGCACGCACACACACACACACACACACCTACCACCCAAACACACACACACACACACACACACACACACACACACACACTAACCAACAGACAGACAGCTCAGTGTGTTCTCTCTCAATCACTGTCACATGAGGACCAACAGCTTGTCTCTCCTCATCACAACAACATAGAGGACAGAACATACCAGAGTTTCAGAGTTTCAGAGGGTCATGTGGTGGCAGCAAAGTCCCCTAACCAACCACACAACCCAGAGCAGAGCAGAGGGCCAACGATGGCAAACACTGTCACAACCAACAAGCAGGGGCACAGTTGGTTGTTCTTACTTGGAGAGTTAAAACACCACACAACCATGTGGCCTAGTCTGGAAAAAATAGGAGAATCAGGCTGGGACTGTGTGTTATGACTGTATGTTATCCACAGTATCAGTGACAGGGAGAGAAGCTCCAGAAGACCGCTGCTCTCTAAGCCTCCACTTATTCTCTCTGGGTGCTGAGGGTTTGAGCTGTTACAGCTGGAGGAGAGACCAGGGTGTGGGCTGGCCTGGCTGGGTCGATGTCAGCCAGAGAGAGAGAGAGGGAGGGAGAGGGGGAGCAAGAGGGAGAGTTTGGGTCGGTTTCAGGCAGAGTTTAGCCCTTGTCCGCGGGTTGCTCTGTGACCCAAACACACACACACACACACACATACACAAGACTCTTTCTTCCCCTGGCCACGACACAACACACACAGACACACACACACACACACACACACACACACACACACACACACACAGCCAGCTGCCTCCCATCACTGAGGAGCAGCCACAGATGGGCTCTCCATGCTTCGTAAAGATCTCTCCACAGGCGCAGTCTGCAGCCACAGCCAAACCCGCCTGGCCAGAACCCACTGTGTGTGTGTGTGTGTGTGTGTGTGTGTGTGTGTGTGTGTGTGTGTGTGTGTGTGTCTCTTAGAGAGCTAGAGCATGCCAGAGAGCTCAGAGGGAGGATGATGGTTCTGGTGTGGAATCCCCCGGGCTGGGCCAGGCAAAGAGAGAGGGAGAGTTGGACCAGGATGTAAGGTTCTAATCAGACCCAAGCAGTCGAGGGAGAATACAGGGGAACCTTCTAGAGGAACAATGGCATCTTCTCATATTCACTGGATTATATTTCACTCCCTCTTGGAAGGGAAAAATTAAAAACAGAACGAAAGAATGAGAATTATTATCAAACCCACGCAGCTGGATGTGTCCTGAACTGACGGCCGTTCCCTCTGCAGTACCGACAACACAGACATCATACACAGAGTTCTGACGAAATGACAGAAATTACTTCTGGAGAGAGATCAGAGCTCATGTCTCCAATCAATCAATCAGAAACATCAGACAGCCTGCCAAAGCAGCCTCCGTTCCCATTCAGATGTGGAATCTGGGAAAATGAACATCATTTGCATAACCTTCATGCTTTTCGACACGTAGTCGAACAGTGTAGATTGCTAGTCTGCTGCATCTCCGTTTGGAATGCTCCCTTCTGCTTCCAGTTTTAGGAAGGCGTTTCCTCTTCAAAAGCCGAGGTGAATCGCTATTTCATGGCTACGTGTGTCGGGTACATGCTAGACGTTTTAACAGGTGTTAACACAACACAGCTAGCAGGAAAGCCGGCGTATTGGAGACGAACCAAAGAACTATATCGAGAACAAAGGAAGGGCTTGCAGAGCGAGAGACAGTCGATCAATCTGGCAGCATAGACTATGTTCTGACAGCATGGCCTGAACCCTCCGCAAGAGACAAAGTCAAAGAAAAAAGTTTCAAAACATGTTCATTGTTCGTGTGTCAGAGTAAGAGACAATCGCGAGGGGGGGGGGGGGGGGGGGGAGCGAGGGAAAGCACAAACCCAATATTTATCTTGTGTCTATTTTCCTACTGAGTACACCGGGTTTTTTTTTTTTTTTCTAATATATTCCTGCTATTGTGCCGAGTTGCAGAGGATAGAGAGTTGAAGGATTCCAGTAGGTGAAATTATGACTGCTACAAGCACATTGGCATCACTCAAACATCTCCCCTATCTCCAATCGGAAGCAATAGTAATAATTCAAGCCCAACAGGGCTGGTTTTTTTTGTGTTGTTTCTATTGTTGTCTTTCTGCATTGTTCATAAAATTGCTTCCCTGGGAAACTTAAACAGCTGACGAGATGGCACCTCAGGAACTTAGTAAAACACACACGCACACGCGGGAGCACACACACACACATACACACACACACACACACACACACACACACACAGACAAACACACACACACACACACACAGACAAACACACACACACACATACACACACATAAACATAAACACACACACACACACCGTCACCTCAGGAATTCTCATTTGTTATAAGCAGACTGTTCAGCTCAGCAGCACATGATACTGTCTCAACAGGCCGTGGAGCAGCTATTCACATTCTGACACACTGAGTCTGTAATTGTTCAACTGTGAGAGACTCATAATCCTCTCTCTAATGCTAATGTCAGTCATTTCATACCCACACAATGCTTGCAGTTCCTCCCCTTGAAGAAGCTCTGTGCAAACAGTGTGGGTTTTGTCCTTCATTTTCTCATGCTGTTTCATTTCCCCCTGCAGGTGGGAAAGTTGCTGATTGCATCTACTATAAGCTACCTGCAACAGTTCCTGCTCTGTAGCCATACCTGTCAACATTCCTGTCCATTCCTGCTCTACCACATCCCTGTTCTGACTGGTCATGCGGTTCCTCTGGGGTACATGTATTACCTGAGGGGTATTACCATGTTCACACACGCACTAAACCAGGGTGCCAAAGGTAACCAGGAACAGTAATTGTCTTTTATTCTGCTCCAAGATGGGGTCAATCAATCTGTCATTACTCTTCACTCTGTCTTAATGAATATCAGGTATATTCTGTTTGCTGAGTATTCTAAGCAATGTCAAGTGTCCAGATTTCTCACCACGTCCGGGCCTCTACAAAATTCCACTGATCTGAAAGACGATAATTCAGCCTCAAGCGGTTTCGGATGCCATAAAATCAATGACAAATTCCTGTTATGAGCAAATGTACAAGACATTTTAATCCTTCTGCGCATTTCCTCTCACTCTCTGATATTTATGTCTGTCTCGAGCACTTTCATTATCATAAAGCGTGTTTGATATTGCTCAGCGGTATAAGAGGGCAGCATCACTACACATGATTGAGAGCGCTGTAGATTTAGTGGAACTCTCTTTCTCTCTCTCTCTCTCATTCTCTCTCTCTCTCTCTCTCCCTCCCTCTCTCTCTCTCTCTCTCATTCTCTCTCTCTCTCTCATTCTCTCTCTCTCTCTCTCTCTCACCAGCTGTCTGCACGGCAACAACAAAAAAAAGCCCTTCTGCACCTCCAGACAGACAATAGCAGAGAGTGGGGAGAAAGAGAGGTGGGGGGAGAGAGAGATGGAATAGTGAGAGAGTGGAGAGAGGGGGAGAGAGAAAGAGAGAGAGAAAGAGAGAGAGAGAGCTGGAGTAGTGAGACAGTGGCGAGAGGGGGAGAGAGAGAAAGAGAAAGAGAAAGAGAAAGAGAAAGAGAGAGGGAGTAGTTAGAGAATGGAGAGAGGGGGGGAGAGGGAGAGGATATGTGGAATATTGAGAACAAGCAGCCAGGGAGGCCCACTGTGCTCAGTCCCATCTCTCCAGCTGAGGGCTTTGATTCGCCTGATTGTCTCCAATATTGAGACACACAATAAACACAACACTTGGCGGCCATTTGCAATTCTAATCAGTCCCCCTCAACCAGTCTGGACGGCCTGCACCGCGGCCCTCTGGGATATCACTCATCTGACGGGAAAATAATGACACACAATCATCGCCATGGATACGGCGCCATACAGTCCCGTGAGGAGGGAGAATGGAGAGAGGATATTAATACACGCGAGCGCTCGGAGGACTAAATGAATTAGCCAGGAGATTAGCAAGATACCAGGTTAATGAGTATGGCAGCTTCTCCAGGAGAGCTGGGTAGTAGAACCCCCCCACACCCCCCACACCCCCCACGCCAACACCACCAACACCAGAAGCCGCTAGCCAGCAGCTAGCCAGCCTGTCTACACCTGGTGCTGTGGGCAGGTTCCAACACGCCTTCATGACTCATTCTGCTTCACTACTCCAGTTAATTACTACCTGCAAATCAACTCATCTTGATATGGCTTGATAAAACCTCAATCAGTAAAATACCACAGTATGTGATGTAAAATCATGGGTTAATAAAGCTTGTTACAATAAAGCTTGTTACAATAAACACTGTTTATACTGTAGTATATCATATCAATGACAAGGTTCAGAACCCAATAATTACTCTGTCAAATCATGTGCTAAACATTGTGTGTGGTGTGTGTGTGTGTGTGTACTGGAATGAAATTGTATATTTTCTGGCACTAATGGGTGGCTAAATGCAGGGTTGTTCTAAGCTGCGGAATGCACTATAGCTTAAATGTGATGTACATGTTCACACAGGGGAATGATCTGCCACGTATGACCATCTGTCTGATCATCACAGAATAATAAATGCCTGTAAAAAACAAAATGTCGCCAAACTGACACGCAATCAGCAAACTCTCAGTAGCCTTGATCTATTTGCTCAAACAATCATCTGAGAGATGAAAAACATAATTTATTTGGTTAAAAAAATAAAATAATAACACATGCATCTTATGACACTGTCCATTTCACTTGCAAATCATACAGATGATTCATAGCTAGCTGTTACACTGCCACTCTTTCTCCCCTTCTACATGCTTATACACACTCTCACACAGGTGTGTGTGTGTGTGTGTGTGTGTGTGTGTGTGTGTGTGTGTGTATGACAGCCTGTCAGTGAGAGAGATGTCTCTATTTGACCGTTGGCTCTGTGTGAGGCAGCAGCAGCAGGGTCACATCACTTGCAGGAAGTTTACACTTCACATGCAGGAAGTATAATTCGCCTGTTTCTGTAACCAAAGTGGAATTGCTTATGTCACAACCTGCCATGTCAGAGCTGTCCCCTATTTCGAGGTTATTTAAATGTCAAGGAATGTGTGTCGCTTATTATATATAGCACATAGCATGTGATAGCATGTCACGCTAAAGCATTCTCTCTAACTTGGAAAATACCTTTAGCCTTTTTTGCGTCAAGCATAACGTTAACGCATCAGATACAGTGCATTCGGAAAGTATTCAGACCCCTTCACTTTTTCCACATTTTGTTATGTTACAGCCTTAGTCTAAAATGGATTCAATTGATTTTTTTTCCCCTCATCAATCTACACACAATACCCCATAATGACAAAGCCAAAACAGGTGCACTGTGTGTATGTGTTATTATAAACATCTATGTCTTTGAACTTTGTTGTATGAACAGCCACCGTCTTGCTATTAGCCTGACTCGATCAGTGTAACAACAACACCCAGGTTTAGCCTGGCATCCTCTGGTCTGTCTGGTAGCCTTCTGATAAGAGAAGCTGATGGATAGGTTTAATCAAGCAAGGCACAGGGATCACGACCATAAGACCCATAAATCAAATGTTGCTGTTTATAACAGAGGGACATTTCTGATCAGTATCACTGGGCTCTTTCCTGGTTCTATTCTTAAAACACGGAGACCAGACAATAGACATGAGAGAGTGGTTGGAGAGAGTTTCACATGTTCAAGCTATTTCGTACACAATGGGACCATTTGCTGCATCAGCTTTTCTCTGTTTATCAGCCTTGCTAAAAGGGGATTTTGGACGGAGAGGACCGAGTTTCCGAGTTAGACAGGCGGCGTGTTCTCTTCTCATAGTCTCTGTTAATAAGCCTCGGAGAGAGAGTCAGACAAGTTAGTGGACACTGAGGTCCTCTTTGTGCCATTGCTTGTTAAAGGGATATCTTATCGAGAGAGGGAGGGAGGGAGGGAGGGAGGGAGGGAGGGAGGGGGGGGCATGTTCCACTGGACATCTTTCTAACCACAGACCATAAAAAATGTCTAATACAATTAACGAGACACTCATTATTACACTCATAAGCTGAGACTGAAAGAAGAGGACAGGCCAACTATCTCAGAGGGAATCCATGTCTCCACTAATAAGATTTTCTCTCGACAAGCACAGTCACAGAGACTAATGTGTTGTGGGGAGCGTGTGCGGTAATAAACGCATCGCTTGAGCTGATGATGTTCTCATTCTTCCTGTTCACTCTGCGATAACCCTCTCACTTGTAGCCCATAAAGACTCTGTGTTGTCTTAGTCACTCATTAAAAACAGGGGGCATCTCCGTTACAAGCACTATCTGATCGTTAGTACCACCATCTGCAACACACTCACCCTTAATCTACACAAGCCTGGCACAGCTGACTCCTCAGTCAGGATACACTCTCCGAGGTCCCCTGTGTGTGTGTGTGTGTGTGTGTGTGTGCGTGTGTGTGTGTGTGTGTGTGTGTGTGTGTGTGTGTGTGTGTGTGTGTGTGTGTGTGTGTGTGTGTGAGCAGCTGTGCTCATGTCACGCCGTGCACTTTTGGGTTGGTGCATATTATTCCGACCCACTTGACCAGCCTGCACCAGGAGAGCATAACACTCGTCCTAAATCCACACAACCGTCACAAAACCCTCCTCACAACCTTCGCACAACCCCCCCACAACCTCAAAACTACCCCATTGCCAGAACCCCCGCCTTCAAAGCCTCATCACAGAATGCACATCTAATACCGAGAGAAGGCTGGCTAATGCAGCAGCCAGCAGAGTGCTTTGAACCAACCTTTCCAGACCTCCGACAGTAGGCAAATGATTCCCCTCTCCTATAGAATTTGGAACACGGCGGATCTATTTGATTGCAATTCTTCGGAAGCAGCTTTGATGATCCCGCTCTAGAATAGGGCCTCCACTGATGATGATGATAAGACTGAGAGTCATTTCAGGAAGCAGCGGGAAATGCACGCTCTTACAATAAATATATTCATACATCCATCTATTTCAAATGGGGAGTTTGACTCCCGCATATTGCACCTGCTATGACTGGGTTGACACCCTAATTGTTGAAATGCATGAGTCGGGGATACAATCAGAAATGTATAAATAAAACAGCGAATTCATGCAAAAACAAAAACACAATGCCCATCTTTGTTGGTCTGGGCAGGGAAGGGAACATGGAGCTACTCTGTCAGGCCTATCTGTTGGGAGAGGCTTTTATCTCAGGAAGAGCAGAGGAGGGCTGTGTGCTGGTGGTTTGGTCTGTCATGTCTCACTGTGGGGGGGCCAAGAGAATTGTGCCTCCTGGAAACATCTAAACAGACTTGTGTCTGCTGGGGAAATGAATCTACAAAGAGCCACAAATGTGGAGCTGGAACGGACACACACACACACACGCATGCACGCACGCACGCACGCACGCAGGCACACACATGTGCACACACACTGAGAGAGAGAGAGAGAAAGATGGACACAGTACAGTACAGACAGGTGTTGGGCAGAGGTGTAGCATTCTTTGATTTATTTCTGAAAGAGCTTCACTTCAAAAGGGTACTCACACTCAAACCTTCAATGAAAAGAGGCAGGAAGCCCAGATGCAAAATGCTGTACACTGATGATGACATAGATGCTGAAACATTTTTATTTTCTGATCATCTTGCACTTGCACTTTTTTGTTATGTTCAATTTCAAGTAGAGACACTTATTTTTGCATCTTGGCTTCCTGCCTCTTTCATTGAAGGTTGAGTGCCCTTTTGAAGTTAACCTATAGCATTTTTTTCTTACGCACCCGCAACCTATACTTTGTACCAGCCCAGGCGCATTAACTTAACCTTTGCTCCACTATTCATCAAAGAGTGGTAGATGGATGGAGCAGGTACGAAGACAGGCAGCTGTGTCAGTGAATCACACCAGTGGTGCTTGATAGTGCCTCATAAATGCAAGTCAAGTCTTGAGGATAACTCTCACACTCCCCTGCCTTGAGGATAACTCTCACACTCCCCTCTTGAAGATAACTCTCACAGTCCCCAGTCTTGTTCCAGTCATTTTCAGAAAAGCACAATTTAATTTGAAGGAGAAAAAAAAAGAACTCACCCGAGGGGTGGTTTGAAGGTAATGTGTTTGCTTTAGGACACCGTAGCTCTTATTTCCAATATCTACGAGATGAGAGTCTTCCACAGCCAAACACATCACGAGGCAGAATAAACAGGGGATATAATGTAAAACATGTGTGTTAAAGATGAAACAGCTTTCCCTGTATGAGGATGAAATATAGGCCTAGGTCCTGCCGTGGAGGAGTCTCTATCATAGGACGTTAGTAAAGCAGAGTGGAAACAGCAGACCCCCGACAGGCTTCTACGGGGGGCTTACACACACACACACACACACACACACACACAAATACACACAGACGCTGCCAAGATGGCCTTTCTAGAGCGATTTTCCCTCCATGTGTAGGCCAGATTCTGACAGTGACATCTCCATTCACTCTTTCTTTCTCTCTGACACGCACACACCCACACACACACGCGCGTGCTCACACACACACACACACACACACACACACACACACACACACACACACACACACACACACAGACCCCCGACACCAGAGGAGGAGGAGTAGAGTGGAGTGTAAAAAGTCCCCCTCTCCCTCCAGTGGGTCTCTGTGGGCTTTAGCTGGGCATTAGGGCAGATTAGACTTCAGAGTGCTTTCATATCTGATGTCATTGTTGGGTTAACGTTGTGTGATAGGTCCTGGAACTCCAAGCTGGTGGTAGGCAGATTTCTTCCCAAACAAATGCCCTGGGTTGCAAGGAGAGTTGTGATGGATTGATAGTTCCTATTGTATCTGACTGGTATGTCTCCATTGGAAGAGGAATTATAGCCAGACAAAAAGGCTTGGAAATCGCTTCACATCTGACTCCATCAATCAAGTCAGCAATCAAAATAATTCAATTAAGAGACTCAAATCCCACTGGCTTACACCCCCTGATCCCACAGCCCACAGACAAACTCAATTTACAGCCGATCCATATATGATAGAATTAACTCCACTTTAAGTCGCAAATTTTCTTTTCCATTACTTATGGTTTGTAAATATCAAGGCAAACGCAGAGGAAACAGTTGAATTAGCCTGGCTTATATTCTATTTACTTGGAGAAGACAAGTTTGGCTCACTGGAAATAAAACTATTAGTACAATTCTGTAATGTTCTCTAGACAAACAAAACAAATTTGCAAGTCATTTAGGAGAAGAGTGACTTATTTGCAAAACTCAAAAACAAATGGAAGCTTTTATAGCTTTGGTAAAAGGCCGTACATCAGAGCCGAGACTGAGAGCGACTGGGAGAGTGAGGTCGCTGGATATGTGTGTAATTGTCTTTTTTCTGTTTCCGAGGTGTGAAAGGGAATGCGGGGCTGTGTTGGGGCGTCCTAGGGAGCAGCGATTGAAGCGTCAGTCACAGCTGCCACACAGAGCTGAGGGGAGAGTGTATCCCAGCCTGCCCCTGGGCGGGCGGAGGGCTGAGGCTGGGCTGCTAACAGCAGGACTCCCATCAGGCCTTTCTTCCCTCTTCTCTCACCAGCGGACGGGGGACTGTGTCCTGTTGAGAGTTTGCTTAGAAAAGCCTGAGCCAGGACTTGGCAGAATGGGTTAAAGGGGGCGCACACAGTCACACACACACGCACGCGCACACACACACATGCGCACACACGCGCGCACGCACGCACACACACACACACACACACACACACACACACACACACACACACACACACCCACACACAGAAAAAAGCTGCTTTTTGGGCTCTCCATTCAGCCTCCCAGGGCTGTGGTGGGAAAAAAAGACAAACAAAAAAAATGTGTGATAAATCAAACCTCCAGCTTCTATCTGACACACACTCACACAGACACACACATACACAGACACACACACACAGAGACACACAGACGCTACAGGCAGAACGCAAGATGAATTCCTCAAATCAGATTACTGGAGAAATGAGTGTTTTTTTCCTCTGTGCCCGGAGACCCTCATCGTGGTAAAGTCCCAGGGATTAGGTTCTGCCATCTCCATGCAGGGCCTAATGGTCTCCATGTCCTGCCTCTGAATCCCATAGATGGATTATGATGCTTCATAATTAATATGAAAGATTGTTACAGTCCATCCATCTGCCGTCCTGACATACTTATAGAGGGGCTCCCCAGAGAGAAGAGTAGGAGGCGGGCGGGGGGGCGGGGGGCGGGGGGGGAGTATTCTACCACTCTATTCTGTCATTCAATCACTATGTCACTCTTTTCTATCACTTTATTCCATCTCTCTATCAGGGGGGGCTGGTGGAGGTAAACATCGAGGACGGGCTCATTGTAGTGCATTGATTGGACTGAGGAATGTTGTGATATCATTCATCATTCCATTCCATGCTTTCCAATGAGCCCGTCCTCCTGCCTCCCCTGCTCTCTCCCCTCCTGACTTGGAAAAATAATGACCTTATTGATGATAAATGACAATGCGCACAAAGCTCGCCTCAAATAATATTTCACCCTGTCAACAGCCCATAAGCCCCCTAGCATCTCCATGAAGGTCCTACCCCTACCCTGCTCTAATTGGTTATTATTGGTTAGTGGTATTTGTGATATGTTTGTTGTCAGTGAATGGATACAGTCCTATGTACAAAAACGCACCATACATTTGTTGGCTTGTAGAGGGGTAGTGTGAATAAGAGGTCTATATGAGGTCATTCGAGAAGAAGGGTACGATTTATTCACTGAGCTGAGGGTATAACGGTCTTAGTGATGGCTGTCACAGAGATCCGTTCCACCGTCCTGCACCGGGCTGATCTCTTAACACTTCAGTCCCCCTCTCTCTCTTTTTTCGTCTGCTCAACTTCTCCCTCTCTGTCCTGCTTTCTTCTTTCCCCCTCTCTCTCTCTCTCTCTCTCCCCGCAATGTGACACATGGAAGTAATCTCTGAGCTCAGAGGACAAGCGCGCGGCCGACTCCGGGGCTCGCATCTCGATCATCTAAAGCGGCCTCCTCTCCTCTCCTCTCCTCTCCTCTCCTCTCCTCTCCTCTCCTCTCCTCCGCACCGCCACGCCCTCTTCCTGATCTCCACCTCTTCCTCTGCACTGATTTGAGAAAAAAAAAAACTGGTAGACTTCAGCAATACTCTGTATAACGTTCCCCTACCCAGCCTTTTCAGGTCAGTTCAGTTAAAGGAGAGGGGACAAGGAGAGAAAGCTACGGTAGTGTATTGAGCTGCGGCCCGGCTCTGTGCCACAGCCTCTCCTTTAACGGGCCAGGCCTCTGGTTGGCAGGGTTGGTGTTGATGGCTCCTTCCTGGTTCCTGCCAGCCAGGCCCCTCTAATGAAGCCCAGGGTTAACTGCCTGTGAGGCTGCCACTGTTCCACTGTTGCACTCCCCTACTGTTCCAAGAGGCCTCAACACACACTCACTGGGACCAGCGCCTTCCTAACACTTCCTTAATTCTCATTTACTACAGGCAAACAAAGAACACACACACACACAGACTCACACGCACACACACACACACACGCACATGTGTCCACCTTAGACCTGTTCTCACTTCCCTCTCCAAAACACAGTAAAAAGCTAGCCTATCACTTTATCATTCAATAATAAGCATTAATTAACTAACTATTAGTAACTATTAGCATTAACTGGCTTTTAGCACTAATTAACTATTGACAAGTAGTATAAAAACAATATTAAAAAATATCAAAAGTTAATGAATGACTATTCCAGCGTTTAGCATTGTAAGCATCTATAATTCATTTCTAAGCATTCTTAAGCATAATGATATCAACAGACATACCTGCGGAAAGAATGGTTTTAGTGATGTGGCATTGAACAGAACCATCCAGTAGATTAAACTCAGTCCATCTGGTGTGACAGGCTGTATGGAAACTGCCTCTCCCTCCAAACGTTCCTACCACTATAACCCCTTCTGAGTCCAGGTGTTTAAGATAGATGATCACACCACAAAATCTACACACACACACACACACACACACACACACACACACAATCTCTCTCTC
>NC_139669.1:9519090-9589090 GCF_951799395.1 Argentina silus
ACTGAAGAGGTTTTAGGATAGAGAACATTGGCTCTGCTCTGGCACGGCTGGAAAAGAAAGAAGTTGCCCACTGAATGTGGTGATGTCATGTGGAGAGCAGAGTCACAGGAGGATGTGGGAGGATTTTGCATCTAATTGGTTCCCAACCTCCGGCACTGTTTTTAGGCCCATTCTCTGATCCTGACGTAAAGCTTAGAAGTGAGATTTTATTTCAGGCTACATACTGGTGAGCCATCACCCATCACCTCACCAAACACTTGTTTTCTTTACACACACTGAACTCACTGACATTTTTGTGTTAGTTTAAAGACAGGGTGTGCGTATTTTCAGTGTTGTGATGGCCTATAAGGAGAGTTGTGAGAGCAGTGACTCTTGTAACTATTCCATGTTCCTGTGAGTTGGAATGTGCCATGAGGAAGACAGGAAGACACGGGGGAGGGTCAGAGCTGTGAGAGAGATAAATGATAAGTGTGTGTGTGTGTGTGTGTGTGTGTGTGTGTGTGTGTGTGTGTGTGTGTGTGTGGGTGTGTGTGTGTGTGTGGGTGTGTGTGTGTGTGTATGTGTGAGCGTGTACTTTTGTTTCAGGGCTGTCTGAGCCCACTTGCTCTCGTCAGGAGTCAGGTCAGGGTCCTAAGCCCCTGGATCAACGTGTCAGTGTCACTGCCTGGTGTCGCTGAGGACCCCCGTGACATCATCGTCCAAGGACACAAACCCCCCCCCACAACCCCCCACACACACTGTGGAGCCATTGCCTTGCTTGTTGAGAAGAATGACGTTCCCCCAGACGGTGGATGTTATTCCCTGTACAGCTATGTATAGCATTGATTTTTTATTTAGCATAAACGTCTGGTGAAGATCTTTTGTTTACTTCTCTGTTGTGTGTGGGTGTGAGAAATACTTCTGTCTCTGTTGTGTGGGTGACAGAAATACATGGCACTTGTGTCTGTATGCTGCAGGACATTCTGAACGAAAACATGTTTCACATGTCATTACACTATATATGCTGTGCAGTGTGTAGAGATCAGGGTTATCCCTATGGATTGGAACACAGCCACCGATTGAAGGTTAGTTTCACGTTATTTCCCCTGGAGTTAAGGTTGGGATTTGGGGAGGGGTATGTATGTGTGCCTAAAGGCAACTCTACCATCATGTTCCCAGCTCAACAACCCATTAATTCCCCAAGGCTCTTCATCGGAGAGGCTTTGATCACATACACATCTTTAAAACATTAACAAAGAGACCCAGTATGCATTTAAGTACATAATAACTCAATCTAATCTTATCAAAAGACATGGAAACAGATTTCTCTCATGCTGACATGTGCTGTGAGAGGAGATTTGTTTAGACGTCTTTAATTTGATAGTTCTAGATAAAGAGGTTAAGCCAAGAGGAAATCTGCTGTTTGTCAGTAGTCTGGATTAATCCACACACACACACACACACACACACACACACACACACACACACACACACACACACACACACACACTTAAAAAGCAGTGCATTGACGCATACAAACACTTAAAAAGCAGTGCAGTGACAAACACACACCCACACACACACACACACACACACACATACACACTTAAAACCAGAAGACCTACACTTAAAAGCCGAAGACAAACACTAAATCCGAGGGTGTCCTTGTTAGTAAGCAGCCGAGGGTATAGGAGGCTCTCAGCCGCATCATCAAAGCCTCAGCAATTACTCCCATGCTCCTCCACTCCCGCATAAATCTGCTCTTATCTCCCCTCTCTGCAGGATCTGTGAGTATCTGCTCTCCTATCTGCTCCATCTACAGACCCAGCTTCTAAAAGCACAACAAAGTGGTTCTGTGGGCATAAATAAAGTAGGGAGGGGAACTAAAGAGAGAGAGAGAGAGAGAAGGAGAGAAGGAGAGAGAGAAATGGAAAAACAGGAATTCTGGTTGTCCTGTAACCTTCGGATAACCAATTTTTGGTTTCAGGGGAACAGTCAATCAGTCAAACCTTACAAACAAAGTGTGACTGCGGTGACAGGGCAAGGTAATACTGTAGTAATACTGGGTGGAAAGAAACCGTGACAGGGACCAGAGACCTGAGAGGGGGGGGGGGGGGTCATATTTAAGGAGTGGGTTGCCCTTCCCCTGACCTGGGTTTCTCTGAGGGCACACATTCTGCAAGGGTTTCTGGAGTAAGAAAAAGTTGGCTCCATCCGCACCCTAGCTTTGTGTAATTCCATAATCACATTCTTAAATCTGCTTGAGGGCAAATTCTGCTCCGGGCGATGTAGCTCACACCTGGCTCTAGAAACAGAGTTGACAGATGAGAATAGATACGGCTTCTATTCTTGGGAGGATGTTTATTTCCCTCTTCCTCAGTATGAACCAACATCTCTCACTGTGACCTCTTTATCACAGCTGTGACCCAGACCCTCCCTCCTCCTCCATTTCCTTTCTCCTCCCTTCCTTATTCATTTTCCTAACTCTCTCCATCCCTCCTTCCTCTCTCTTCCTCCTCCTCTTTCACTCCCACATAAACCTGGGTCAGCCACTCCCTCTCTACTGAGCTCTCAGGAACTGTGTGTGTGTGTGCGCGTGCGTGCATGTGTGCGTGTGTGTGTGTGTGTGTGTGTGTGTGTGTGTGTGTGTGTGTATGTGGATCGGTCTGTGTAGAAGGGTTGCTATTTTCAAGCTGATTTCCTGCAATTCTACACATGACCCATGACATCTACCAAACATCTCAAAATAGCAATTGGCTATTATTCAATCAAGATGATGACATATTACAAGGAAATTCCTTAACTCCAGGTGCTGGCTGGTGGGTCAGGGGTGAGAGGTGAGGGGTCAGGCTCCACCCCTCAGGCCTTTCTGAACCCTGACCTCCAGCAGCAGATGAATGGAGTGTTAACGAGGACCAGCACTCTCTGACGGAGTCTGCACTCTCTCTCTGTCTGTCTGTCTGTCTGTCTAACTCTTACCCTTTCCACCTCTCTCTCTCTCTCTCTCACTCTCTCTCTCTCTCTCTCTCTCTCTCTCTCTCTCTCTCTCTCTCTCTCTCTCTCTCTCTGTTATACCTGCTGAAAACCCCACACACACCTCATCAACTGTCCTCTCCCAATGATTTATAGAACCGTCCTATCGCATTAAAGATATGTCACCCCCTTACATAACCTGACCCCTACACACCATCATGCCTTTCTTAAAATAAATGGAATAAATTGTTATTACTTGAGGTTCGAGATCTCAGCAAGCAGGAGGACCTCTCACAGACAACCTTCCCTCATCTCTGATTCGGATTGGTTCAGAAGTTAAGTGACATAAAAAGCCAATCACACATGCTCGCCCACACGCGATTACACACACACAGACACACACACACACACACAATCAGACACACACACACACACACACACACACATACAGAGAGAGAGAGAGAGAGAGAGAGAGAGAGAGAGAGAGAGTCATATCACACAGCCAATTAGAGAGATGAGTCTTATTAGCAGGGGTCTGATGGCCCTAGTTAATCACTGGGGTTTCCTGGCAGGGGCTGATGACACAGGGAACCCTCTGTCTTCTTTATGAGACCTGTCTCATCCTGCCCTTAATACACTCATCCAAACTTTACTGAGAATTTGCCAAGTTTTGGCAGAGTTTCAGTGAAGCAGGGACACAGGCATTCTGTCCTCTGTGTGTATGAGGGTGTGAAGGGGAGAGAGATGGGTGTGAAACAGGGGTGAAAGAGAGAGGAGGAGTGAGAGAGAGGGTGACATTGTATGCAGCTTCCCATATGTGAGGATCAATGGAGGCTGGGGGAGGTAGAAATCAGAGGACGGGCTCATTGTAATGCATGGAAAGAGATAAGGAACGGTATCAAACACGCGGGATGTTATTCCTCATTCCATTCCGTGCATTACAATGAACCCGTCCTCCGATTTCTGCCTCCACCGGCCTCCCCCGGTGAGGATGAGGATATGAATCAGACTGGTCTGGTATGAAGGTGTGGTCTCATATTGTGAAATCTCTTCAAACAAAGCTTATCTCACACACCTGCTCAGACCAGATTTCAGCACAAGGGATTTCATCACATTCTCATCAACCCCTCCCATCCCTCCCATCCCTCCCTCCCTCACTTCCTCGCTCTCCCAACCAGTCTGCCTGAGGAGGCAGAGCATGATGGAATGTCTGTGGATCTCATTGTTCTTTGGCACCTCTTAGGCTGAGGTGTTCTTTTGGGCGGTCCTTGGAGGCAGCGGAAGCCTCAGCCAAAGCCTTGTCTGTGAGCCTGGCTGGAAGAGGTGGAGGACAGCCAAACTTTTTCCATCCTACCTAATGGTTTAGTTTGGGACTGGAGGAGGGTAACCTGATCCTATTAGATCTGTGGGGCTGCAGCTCCATAGGGTTCCTTCCTCCTGGTCCCTGTGGACCAGCAGTCTCAGCCTCAGATCAGGGTCGCCTGCCCTGAAACCCCCCCAGGACCTCACCTGGGTTAACTGGTGACAGGATCATTCCACACTGCAGTCAGCTAAGAGTCCTACACAGGGATGAAAGACTAATCCCCCTGTTTCACCCGTTTAACTACAACCGCCAGCTATCACTCGCTCACTCGTCCACCACACCTTCCAGTGCTCTATCCCTCCGTCAATACTGTGTAAACTGACAGGAGAGTTCCCACGGTGGTCTATTCATAGCAGCACACAGGAATCTCTGACCTGTTCTGGCCTGTTTCAGACATAGTCATAAAACCAGCTCTCACCTAACAAACTGCATTGATCCCCCCTCATCTCACATTCACCTCCACATCTCTGCTCTGATCCACAAAGTTTCTCGCTTTTAATCCAGATGAGTTCTATTTTGCGTACACAGCATGTTAGGACTACGAGGCCAATCTCAAATGTCACCCTATTCCCCCCACAGAGAGTCAAATGCAGTTTGTTTGTTTTTTGTTTAGTACTGTTCTTGTTGTGAAGGACTTTGCAACATTTGACTATGTAAAAAGTGCTATACAAATACATTTGATTTTATGTAGGGCACAATATGAAAGTATGATTTCATTTGAGATACAGCCTCTGTCCTTAGGCTTCTGTCTATTACCTATACTAAGTCTATAGCTCCTAGACTGTCTGTCTGTCTATTAAGAGACTAGTTAATGATTATCCCCTGGTCAGCTGCCCCTATCTGCCCTGAGAACCCACACAGATTACAACTAATCAGTTCATTAATGGGTTAACCATGTAATCACTATCCAATGGATTTAAGGAGGAGTACGTGTCTAAGGACGTGGTATTTGTCTTAAAGGCCCACACCAGTCTAAATTCAAATGTTCCTGTCTTTTGAATGTTCTTTGCAGAGTGGTATATTGAATGACACTGAAAATGTGAGAATGATGTTCTGCATTGTTTTACAAAGCTTTTATAGGTGACCATACCTTCTATAGGTGTGGTCTTGACATCATAAATGGCTTCATTTGAATAGCCAATCACCCTTAGTCCTTGTGCGTGTTTAGCAAAAGGGATGATATATGCAGTAAAAGTAAATGTAGCCTAGTTAGCCAGCAAGCTAGTTATCGAACATAAATTCATTTGAAAGCTGACATCTGCAAGCTCACTACCTATTTGAACTAGCCACTACTTACCATTGGGATACATGCAGGACTCTGGTTCAAACATAGCTAAAAATCTCTGGTTGGCTTTGCCATTGTGTTCGTTAGCTATTTCATGTGAGGTTTGTTTTGATTCCAGAAAGGCTGAGGCAGTGACCTTTCTGCCAATCAGGGCTGTGGAACATGAATATTAATGACTTATGTAAACACACCCACAGTGGGGAAATAAATTATGTATTTATTCTCATTTTTTCTTTTCTTTTTTATATATATATATTATTTTTTCTTTTTTTTACAAATGCAGACATTGGTTTATTAGATGCTTAGGAATGATACACAATTGGAATTAATCTTACTGTTGTGGAGCTTTAACATTCACTGAATAAATAAAGGTTAAATAAATACCCCATGACTTCCCATAGGGCTACATAAAATGTATCAGAACTGTAAGATTCCATAATAGAACCCAGACAGGTCAGGGCTATAGAATCTATGGTCAGGGTTCTGTTGAGTCTGGCCACTTCCTTCCCCTAGTTCACAAGTCTCTCCTTGACCCTCTTTAAGGTACAAACACCAGCTGGGCTGATAGAGACTCTGGAGGCCCCTGGGTTATCAGGAGTAAATATTAACCTATCTGGAGCCTCTGCAGCTCTGATTGAACCCTCAGCAGCCCTGACCTGGTGGCTGACTCCACACACATCACAACACTTCACAGGGGACGTGACATGGATAGGTTAAAAGAAACACTATCTATGGAAACGAACCCGTCTCGCTTGGAAAACACAGGTTGTGAAAACGATAAAACAGGCCAAATGATAGTGGGACCATGATTGTGTGGCAGGTCAGGTGTTCTCAAGTCAGCTACGCTCTGGTTTATCTGGGTTTGCTCAAAGGCTCAATGGTTCAACTTAACACTCCCAGGCCTCTGTTTGTCATATATGTGCCTGAATTCAGGGCAGGACTAGATTGGACTGGAGTGGATTGTCCTCTCAGTGGACACTCATCCTGGCTGCCAGGGCAACTGAGTGTTTCCCTATGCAGCAGCACGTTGCCACTGTGAAAGGAGAATTGATGTGAGGGAACCCTGATGTAACGACAGTCCTCTCCAGCGCTCGTAGACAGGAGCTGGCGTGAATAGAACTCCAAGCTCTATTCTAACGAGCCTCCCATTGATCTAAGCTTCTTTTTAATGCTGCGTTTAATACAGAGGCCTCCTCTGCTTTCATCTACTGCCAGCCCCCCCCCCTCTCTGTTCTATGATAACAGCTATGGCACTCTCTCTGCGTACAGACTGATGACGTACACTGATGACTCCCTATAGGGTAGAGAGATGGGCACCCCTCAATCATAGAAAATACATTAAAACATTACAATGTGTTAGCCCTGAATTTAAATCTTCTCTTTCATAGATTGAGGTTTTAGCTACGCAAAAAATACACTGTCACTGACAGACATGACAAATGAAGCATGACATGTATTTCTGAATGGCTCTGTCAACATACCTGTGTCCTCTGGCTATCTCTGACTAGAGAGTGCCCCCTAGTGGCATTGGACGAATAGATGTGACACCAATAGGGCCCATAATACTTACAGTACAGTATGTAGGACATCAAATGAATGTACCCTGTCTGTTCCTAAGCTGAATGAAAAAGCATTGGCTGATGTTGGCAGCTCATTGCCCAGACAATGAGGTCATCCTAGAGATAGTGTGTCTGTCTGCCATGCTTGATAAAAATTGGCTTCGATCCACTAACCATCCCCAGTGACTCAAACTAGTCGATTTGGTGCTGGAAAATGGGAATATCTTACTCATTGCAGAGTCTTGTCTTATTCTGCTGTGCACACAACAGAGGGATATATAGACCACAGGTATGAAACTTAAGAAATAAACACTCACACGCATCAAGTTGGTTTAATTTTATTCAAAAAGTTACTGTCTCCAGACAAGTACAAATCAGAAACAGAGTGAGTGACAGAGGATGGGGAACAAACAATAAAGCGTGTGTGTGTGTGTGTGTGTGTGAGTGAGTGTGAATGTGTGTGTATGTATGTATGTGTGTGTAGAAGAGAAAATAAAACACATAGCTATAAATGGCCAAAAAAAGTAAACACAAAAGAACATAAAGCTTGAGGTTTGTTTATATACATGATCTAATAAGTAAGAAATATACCAATGTAGTGGTAAATGACAAACAATAGACAGTATTTTTTCCAAAATATGTACTTACATAAAATAATTAGGTAAAACACACACAGGCTGATTATCTACTTCATCAACATTACATCAGTTCACCTCTAATGTTTTGTCATAACAACAACCCAATAATCCACCTTTAAACATGACTGATCCTCTGCACATGGAAGATTACTGTGAGAACGAATGACTTTCACAAGCATGTTTAAGGCTTAGGCATGGAATGATTACAAAGTAGAGATACCTCAGTAGACAAAACATCTCAGTAAAACTCGCAAACGACAAGTTTATGTCACATTTAAGCTTTGTCTAGCTGCCAGAGTGCTGCTGAATTACTTTCACGTTCAATAGGGTTTGAATGACTGGCTTTATGTTATACATAGTTCAATTGAAGAATTTTGTGACAGGACATTTTTTTTATGTTGAAAACCTTAAAGCTGAATTTCACAAATCTTTTTCATGAATCTTATTCAAACTAATTTACACGTAGGAAAAAAGGTAGAAACCCGAACACATTATTAAGACAAAGAAAAATCATAAAAATACAAATTTAAAAATCTTCCTTGATGCATGACTACACATGCTTTCATTTTTAAACAGTTACTTACACATTTCTGAAACCTTTAGAACTTTCGGTTGAAAATTTGAAATAAGAAAAACCAAAAGCACAGTTATAAAATCAGCACCGATTCATATATAACTTTATTTAAAATGTAGAGATACCTATTTCAACACTCTAATATGCTGGATTTCTGGAGAGAGAGAAATGTATTTTCTGCGAACGAACTGCTTTGCTTTTCTCAGAGTCGACACAGACTCTCACGGCCAGGACTCGTGTTTCTTGGGGAGACAGAGGAGCGGTCCAAATCTTTGGGTAAGCTTCAGAACTTACAGTGTGACATGTTCCATGAACACCCTGGGAAATCTTCACAGCACTACAGGGCACCTGACTCTATTCAACTCACCACCAGAACCATCAGAACCACCAGTGGTTATAAGGACCACAGAATTAGGCCCAAAAAAAACGGGGGAAATAAACTAAAACACAAAAGATATTCTCTAAAGACCTCCGTCCATTTCTAACACAGCATAGCCAGTAACTACCACCTGTTTATAAATTACTACTTCACACCTGGTTACTCACAATCACAGAAAGGGTTAGAGACATAAAACAAAGATTTCTTAACTTAGACATCTATAATCCCCCATTTGGAAAAAATAAAATAAAAACTACAAGTATGAATCTTCCTTCAGATAAAAATATCTGATTCCTTAAGCTTTGGAACTGCCACTCTATAACTGAACAGGGAAAGCTTACCCAAGGATTCTAAAAGTACTTGTTTTTTTTGTTTTGTTTTTTAAATCAAGTCCCCGCTGAGCAAACAACACTGTGTGTGGGTGCCCCGTTAGTCCACATGGAGTATAAGCTAGAAATATTCTCAACAGAAAACACGTCTGTTCTGAATCTAAAATTCTCCTTAAAGGGTAGCTTCAGCGATGTGACGCGGCCGCAGGTAGCGGGGCGACATTGGCCGGAGACGGGAGACGTTTCATGTGTTAGCTTTCTCTGTCACACAGCAGCTGTCACATGCACAGACGCCTATGGAACCGCTGGCCACTGAATCCTCTTGCTTGCTGTTGTTGTGGTTGTGTCTGAAGTCGCTCCGCTGCTTGTGGCAACGTCATATTGCTGAGTCTCCATTTAAATACAAAACGCCTCTTCTCTCGCTCCCAGCCTCCTAATATCAGCTTAAAACATGGACACTCCGAGGACCTAGAAAGAGAAAATATGCTTCGTTAGGCATCTGTGCAACTACCAAGCTCACTACATAGTAATGTGGAGTGAATCAGGAAGTGAATCGATCAAATCAATTAAAATCAGTGAATGTTACTTACAGACTCATCCATGATTGAGGCGGGGTCGAAGTAGTCTGGTTTCAGCTCCGATCTCTCGCGCCGGTTTTTCGAGGGGGGCTGGGAGAGAGAGAAGAAGGGGGAAATCATTAGGATACATGACCCTACAGTACATCTGACCTGTGTTTCCACAGTATGGATTTGGAAATTGGGCCCTAAAAGTACAAATGGTAGATTGAGACAGTGAAGCGTCCATCTCACCAGGTCAATGTCCATGGTGTCAAAGTCCATGCCTTCGTTTAGGTCGTCTATACGACCCTCTGATGACATCATAACATCCTCCACAATAGGCTCCTCGTCCTCCTCCATCAGCCCTGTGCCGCGACGACTACACACACACACACACACACACACACACACACACACTTTATAAATTACACGATTCCTTACATAGCAGTTCTACATCTACATAGGGACTCGATCGTACAAGGTCAAAAGCGACAGGTGTTCCTGAGGTCACAGTAATAATGCAAATAATAATAGTGATTATTATCTAATGACAATTGCTATTGTCTTACATGGCGTGCTGCAGGTTGGTCCTGAGCTTGGCGTAGTTCATGGCTCTCTCCTGCTGCTGACGCACCTCCTCCTGCTGTCTCTGCGCAAGCATCCACGTCACCTGGGTGCTAAACACACACACAAAACTATTAGGCAGCCATACATCTAGTCCGTGGGTAGTTATATGGTAAGTGTATCACATATGCTATGAGACTGTAAGGCCTCCATACTTGTAGTCCATGGGTGTTTGGTGGTGTTGGGGGGTCTGGTGTTGGGGTGTCTGATGGGGCTGCTGCTGCTGCTGGTCAGGAGGGAGGGCGTACACCCCCATGTAGCTGTCATCTCTCCCTCTCTTAGGCTCCCTCATGACGGTTGAGGTCAGGTGGGGGGACGGCATCATTACTGGGGTCTGCAGGTTCTGTTGCCACACCTCACTGCTGCTACTGCTCTCCTCAGCTGGGGACAGACAGAGGGTGGGTTACACACACACAGTAGACGCACGCACACACACACACACACAAGCTAGAAGGCATTAGAGGCCTGTTATCACCAAGCTTATGGTGCCTAGTCTCGCCCCTGAACCTTCTCAGTCCCCTCATCAGTAATGGGTGGATATTAGGCTCCATTCACCCTAAACTCTACACTTCCCTAAACCATTAAGGGGATGAAACCCACTGATCCTGTTTCAGTGGTTAGGGGACCATTCACCATCTGCTGCCGTTTAATCTCCTCTCTCATCGGCCAGGACGGAGCACAGATTGGAGCAGCATCTGGGTTAATCTGGGGGGGCTACATCACAGCTATTGTTACATCATGCCTGGGTTTCAGTTGATGAGGGATTCAGAGTGATTGAGATGAGGACCATTGGCGCTGGGGACAGAACCCTCATTGCACTGAATGAAGGGGAATGGGTGATGCATCCAACTCTACCTCTAGCAGGATTGCTAAGAGTTAACGCCACACTGCTGCCCGTCCCAGATAGCAAACGCACCCTACGTTGACTAACATGTGACCACAGAGGAGAAGCTACATGATAGTTCTGCTGACCTAACGATGACCTAAACGGGTCTGTGTACCTGCTCCTTCTGGCAGTTTCCTCTTGGCTGCGGAGGCCGTGGCCGTGGCTGCGGCAGGCTTGGCCTTCTTGGAGCGCACAGACGAGCCCCTGCTGGAGTAGCCGCTGATGACAGACATGGTGTCGTCATCTCCTCCGGCCTGCAGGGAATTCCTGTAGGAGATGAGAGGCAGCCAGCAGTCCTCTCTCTGCAGGGCCATCTGGAACGTCATGAACCGCTCCAGGTACATGTGACTGGAAGAGAGAGAGGGAGAGGGAGGTTATATATGCACGCAAGTGGAGTTAGCGTGCACGAACACACACACGCACACCCCCACACACCTCCCTCTAAGGAGGAGAGAATGAGACCACACACCCCCCACAACCATTGACTTACACAGTCCTCTTGTCCTGTCTCATGAGTTTGGAGGAGAACTCGCTGAGTATGTCCAGGAAGGCTAGATGAAGGGGAGGGAATCCTTCTCCCTGGGGGTTGACCTCCTTAAACGCAAACTCTATACCATCTCTGAAACAGACAACGGGAGAGGGAGAGAAGGGATGGGGAAACGTTCCTGATGACTTCGATCTTACTCATGAAGTACATAAAGTACAATACAATTCTACACTAATGAACTGGTCTATGAACACGCACACAGACACATAAGACTTTCCTCTCCACATTATGTACATGCATGCATGCACACGGTAATGACATCATATTCATTATGATGCACCGCTTGAGCTAATAGCAGGTGAGTAGGGAGCCTCACTTGTGCAGCATGGCGATGGCGTCCCTGGTTTTGACCTGGTCCAGACCGAAGGTGAGAGAGAAGCGTCTGGCCAGCTCCTTGATACCGCAGAACGATGACGAGGAGCGGTCGAACCCGGTACCCAGGTCTGACATCATCTCATTAAACAACTGGAGGGAGAGTGAAGGGGTGGGGTGGGGGGTGGTTAGTTACCACACATACACCCAACTCATAACAGTTATAACACACTGATAATCCATCTGCCAACAAACGCTTTGGCTTCTTCATCACCAAATTCAACCCCATACCATAACGCTGTTCGAGACTGACCTGCTGCAGACTGAGGATGAGGGTCTTGGCACACTGGATCTTGTCAATCTGTCTGGTCTTGCTCATGGTCTCCTTGATGATGTCACCGTAGTCATTGTAATACTGCCAGGGGGAGGGAGGGAGAGAGAGAGAGAGAGGGAGAGGTGGATACAGTTATGGAGCGGAGTGATGCTAGGTTAGATGCGCTAGTATGACGGGTGAAACCGGTAAGACGAACAGGTAACAACCGTGTCACTAGCAGGCACGAGTAGGTCATAACTCACCAAACATACAGGTAAGAGGAGGTCATTGCTAGGTCAAGCCAGGTAAGAGCAATGTAACAGAGGCCACCTTACCCTCATGTACTGTTTGAATATGTCTGCTCCAGTCTCCATCTCGACCACGTTGTAGATGATGAGCTTGCAGTAGGCTGCTAGAAGGTTCCTCCTCTTATGCAGGGCTTCTATCTTGGCCGCCTCGTCATCCTGCTGACCGTCTGCCGATACACACCAGGGGAGCCGTCAAAAACACAGCGCAGACACACACCACATCTACTACTACACACCCGCTAGGAACATGTGTCCTTGTGGGTTTCTGACTGTAGCCAGGCATCATCAGGAGAGTAGACCTGTGTGTGTGTGTGTGTGTTTGCTAGTGTGCGTGCGTGCGTGTGCAGTACCTGTGCTGTTGGAGTCATCGTCCTGGTCTATGAACACGTGATGCAGTATGAAGGACAGCAGCTCACACTGTAGGGAGTCGTCAGGTGAGTAGACCAGAGGCTCCAGGTGCTCTCTGCCACCAGACTGCACCTGGTGGCTGAAGATCAGCAGCACGTCGCACAGAATGGTGAACGCCTACAGAACACAAACACAGGAGGGAGGGAAGAAAACAGTTAGTGTGGTGAACCGCCTTCTTGGCCTTCTCTTCTATGAACCAAAGATTCCTTATGGTTTCCCTAAACGGGTTATGTAAGTGGGACTCCAAAGACCCTCACAAGCTGAGTATGGACTAAACCAGGAGTATAACTAAAAGCACCAAGCTGTCTACTGTGACGTGTGTAGGACCCCTGTTCTAGTTTCAGGACCACAGCCGTAATACAGACCTGCTCTTTGACCGTTGTGTTGACGTTGGTGAGGTAACGCTGGCACATCATACAGAACGCTCTCATCTGTTTCCTCAGGGTCACCATGTCCTCCTGAAGCAACACATATACAAATACATTAACATTCAACGTTACATTAACATTCACCAGCAGATTAACATTCAACGTTACATTAACATTCAATTAACATTCAACATCAGATTAACATTCAACATTCGATTTATATTCACCATGCATCCACTTTGTTTTCATCTACCCTGCGGTTTCAGATAATTGAAGATGGAATAGAGGTCTATTGAGATACACCTGCTACCAACCACACAAACTCTGCGACTATGAAACGGAAAAAGTTGTCCACTTGTCAATCACACGCTTTGTAAGGAGGTGACACTTGACACCATCGCCCGATTGTTCACCTTTTTGTGGCTGCCCTCCGATACCTTGGCCAGGTTCCACAGGATCACATAGTGGGTACACTGCAACGCGTGGATCACTATCTACTCACAGAGAGGGGGGGGGAGAGAGAGAGAGAGTGAGTTCATATATCAATGAGACTCCAGGTAGCTCTGTGGAGGTGGGTATTTCTATCCTCTGTGTTAGCTCACCTGCTCAGGCATGTCTCCGTTCTCGATCCCTGTGTTGAGTAGCTTGAAGTTGCTGGTGAACAGGTCCCACTGAGACAGGTCATGGGCACTGAGAGAGAGAGAGAGAAAGAGAGCATCAGGATTCATTCAGTCACAGTCACAGTAGTGGCCTTCTGCCACAAAGGAGTTGGGAGGAGGAGAGGAGTGAATGGGGGTGGGGGAGAGGAGTGAATGGGGGTGGGGGACAGGAGAGAATGGGGGTGGGGGAGAGGAGAGGAGTAAAAGAAAGGGGAGGTGGAGAGTGTAGAGAGATCATAGGGGACATGTCTCTTACTTGTGGAAAGCGGTGATCCTCTTGAGAGTGGACAGGACCTGGTAGGCATCATCCTCGTCTGCCTCCTCTCCCTGTAGAGAAATCACGAGCGTCAGTCTCACCTCTACAGCATTAACACTCACTCCCTCTGGCCTCAGTCATTGGCCTGGTTCCCAAAACAACCCATGGTACCTTTTCCCTGACCCTTCGGTTTCTGCCTCTGTAAGCCTTATGGCAACATCTCCTAGCCCCAGACAACTTTGCTATCACCTATCCCGTGTCCATTAGAGACAAAAAAAAGTGCATGACATTTTTTCAGACCAGACTTGAGTCTGATTTCTGTCTGCCTCCCACTCTCTAAACTCCTCCATTTCTATGTATCTCTAAACTCTTCCATTTCTATGTATCTCTAAACTCTTCCATTTCTATGTATCTCTAAACTCCTCCATTTCTATGTATCTCTAAACTCCTCCATTTCTATGTATCTCTAAACTCTTCCATTTCTATGTGTCTCTCATGTCTGTATTCAGTCTCTCTCTCTCACCTCCTGTAGGAAGTCTTCTAGTAGCCTGTTGAACTTGTCCACCAGCTCGTCCAGCAGCTGAGAGCGGGCGATGTCCACCCTGTTGAAGATGGTGAACTCCTCGTTGCAGAGGGCGTGGTAGGTCTTGGAACAGGCCTCCAGGACCTCTGTGTCTGTGTGCTTCTCTACCGTCTCCCTGATCTGACGCAGCAGTGACTCCAGGTGCTAGATAGGAGAAAGGTGTCATGCATTAACACCCCAATCACCAATCAGTCAACGTTGCCTATAACAATGTGTGACATTGAGTCTTAGCGACTTGACAACTAGCCGAGTTTGGAGTACATGGTGCTTTGATGTGACTGGGGAGTTGCTTGTGTCTCTCTCTTAGCAGTTATCTATGTGAAGGACCTTGAGGAGGTCCTCTTGACCCAACGGTCGACGCCTGGGTCATCTACCCGGGAGACCAGGGTTGGAACCCTGCCTGTCACACTGAAGCACACAGGTCAGTGAGCGCTCACCTTCTCCAGACGTCCCGTGGTGTAGATCTCCAGGTCAAAGTACTGAGGCAGGTGCAACAGGTTGGTCACTTTCTCTGAATCCACAGAGTACTGGACACAGACAGAGACACAGACCTTCTTGAGAAACAGCATTCACAAAAACTGACATCCGCAGTGTATCATTACAGAGATCATACTAGAATAAAACCCTCATAATTAAAGGTCTAGCTATTCAGAGTTAATCGTCTAGCGGGCAGGACCCAAGAAGAAGGGGTTTTAATTTCATGTCGTCATATACAACCTGTTGAAGTCCCTGATTGTAGAGACTCAAAAAGAGGTGACCTACCTTGGCCAGCAGAGGGGGCAGTGTTATAGCAAACAGCTCAGTCATCCTGGTACGGTCGTCCAGCTGAGTCTTCTTCTCCTTGGCTGTCATCACCTGGTCAGAGAGATAGCAAACTAGAGTTCAGTTACCTGTCTCATCAACCTAGCTGCAGGTTACGCTACAGACAGAATCTACTGACGTTGCTTTTCCCCCGCTGCATAAAAACAAAAGACGGTGCTTGGGGCAAAGTCAGAGATCCGCGTGTTTACACAGCCATGCCTGAGGCTAGTGTGTGTGTGTGTGTGTGTGTGTGTGTGTGTGTGTGTGTGTGTGTGTCTTACCCTCTTCCCCGTGCCGCGGCCCACAGGAGGATGGCACTCTGCAGCTTGGCGCACAGTACACAGCATGATCTCTATTAGAGCAGTCTCCTGTCTGTCTGTCAGGGCTACACGGAGAGAGAGAGACAGAGATATTAGCTCAGGACACACAACCATACACACACTGGTAAAGACAAGCTTCAGCCTGAATGGAGTGTTGTTTAGAAGAGGACTAGAGGGGTTGAGTCACACCTTCTTCTCCAGGCAGCGGGTCATCCAGCAGTAGGCTGGTCATACACTCCCAGTCCTTCAGCAGCTCGCCACCACTCTCCCACAGAGAGTCCACCAGGTACGCAGCATGCTCATGGAGCTGAGAGAGAGATTGAGGTTGAGAGAGAGAGAAACAGACAGTCAGTGTTTGTGTGTGTCTCCCATTGTGAGTCCACTTGGTACACTACTTGTGAGAGAATGAGAGTGCATTTATATCTTCAATACTTTGAAATAAGGATAATCAATAAGCCCTCATTCAACTCTGCTGGCAAGATGTTAGGTATGGAGGTCTCCCCCATAGCAATTATTCTTCAGCAATATCAGCCTATGTATTATTACTGGGAAGTGTCGATCTAAACATCTGCCAACATGTTTGAAATTAAACAGATTGCTAAAGCATATTAAACGCCTAATGATGAAATACCTCGCACTTCTGTGTGAGTCATGAAATACGGTACTGCCCCTTTAAGACGTCAGTCAGCACCAGCCAATGAAGTTGAACACTCACTGCTGCATTCACTCACTGCTCACCTGCCTCCTTCTAAAACCATTCCTGTACTTCTGAGATTCCTAACTTTGAATTCTCTCTGTCTGCTTGATCAGCTATGTTGCTAGTCAGCTGTCTCTCCGACAGCTCAAGCAGGCTGAAGGAAGCATTCCGAATTAGTGAACTTTGCCGCGAGAAAATGTACTTGTCCATCCCAAAGAAACAATTCTACTTGGTATCGACTTGATTCCGTCGGTTCCATTAAGGAACCAAACTTCGGTACCCAGCCCGAGTGTGTGTGTGTCTTGCCCTCACCTCACTCTCCAGGAAGAAGAAGACTGTAGTCTTGATGAGGTTGGCATTGGGGCTCTGTCTGCCTCTCCTCTTGGGGGCACCTTCCTCCTCAGGCTCCCGCTGGCTGAATAGTCTGAAAAGAGGCAGAGGGGAAAAGGGTCAATCACTGCTCTTACTATCAGGCACTCAGGTATTAGTGTGCACACCAGTCTTTCAATAGCCCCTAGCTCCTTTCCCTATCATGGTCAACACCAACACTGGCAGACCAGTCAAATCATCACCACCTCAGTATGACTTCTATGACTTCACCACTGAGCCAGCTCTCACATCTCCTACAAATCTCTCTCTCTCTCTCTCTCTCTCTCACTCACTCTCTTCTTCTCTCTTTCTAACCTCTCTACTACTCCTTTCTTCAGCTCTGCGTCTCTGTTCCGGGGGAAGAAATGAGACGTTGAGTTTTCATCTTTATGTCACATTAATCCTAATATTCACAACAACAACCATGAAATTGCCTCTTGACAGATCTACGGTCAGCTGTGTATCGCCCACTCTTAATGGTAAAGGTTTTGGGAAGAGTACATTGATCCTAGATCTGTGCTTGAGAGCAACTTCTGCCCACAACTCCTGACTAAAAGCACTAATTCAGTACATGACCCTATTGTTGTTAATGACCATGTCTAAACAATAAAAAAGAGGAGTAACATCATACTTCTTAAACAGGAACTCCCCGGCTGCTATGGCAACAGGTCGGTGGGCAGAGTAGACCAGGTGATAGACGCTCTCACAGTCCTCGGGGCTGAGCACCTCATCTGTACTACTGCAGAAACACACACAGCAACTCTAATTCAGTGGGTGTCATGACCTTTATACAAAGACAGTTGGAACATGGGAATGGAGGTTACAAGGACTCAACAGAGCAATGTGTAAGCAATTACAGATCATAGCGTCTTACTGTAAAACGAGTGTGAGCAGTTTTATTGCTTGGACCGCTACGTCATACTCCTTGTCCAGAGTCATGGAGACTATACGGTCCTGAGAACATAGGTAAAAAAAAAAGAAAAAAAAAAAGAGGCAGATTTAGAGAAGAGGTTTCACAACACTATTCATCATTCATATGAGCAGTAACACAAACAAACCCCTCCTCCTCAAACTGAAGTTTACAGATCAAGCAGTCGTGGCCAGAGGTTGTATTGTTGAAGGGAAGAGCCAGAATGGATCAGTATTCAATTTGGTGCGCGGTGAGCTGAACAGCAGGTGGCGCTAACCTTGAAGCGGCTGGTGAAGAGCTCCAGTCGTGTGTTGAGCTCTCTGTTGTAGTAGAGACCCTGCAGCGCTGTCAGACACTTGAGACGCACCTCTCCTTGCTAAAACACACACACAATCAGAAATACACTTCATCTGGCTGAAAAAATACATTCTCCACGTTACATCTCATTTGCTCCACACACACACACACACACATCATTCATGAGTCTCTCTCTCCCTCCCTCATACTCACACACACAAACAGCCACAGCTCACCTTGTCGTGCATGGTCCAGCCCACATATTTCAGGTAGCTGTCATTGAGGAAGGCATCGCTGTACAGTTTCATCCACATTCCGATCTCCTCTATGCAGATGGCCCTAATCTCTGCTATCGCATCACTGAAACAATGACAGACATCATCATCATCATCATCACCTCCGCTATACAGTTAGGATTCAGCCCAAAGGGAGGAAACAAGAAGAGACAGGGAACGTACCGATATCGGTGAACAAACACACCCTTGAATATTGCATTCATCATGTTTTCGATCTCGTCCTGATTTTCTTGCAACTGAAAAGAGAACAAGAAACAATTTCATAAAAATGTATTTTCTACTCACGCAATACAGAATAATTTTGACATTTTTACACGCATCTAAGCAGAAAGCCATCATAGTTGAGGCATTGGTGTGCAATGAGACTTTATTAGTGTGTGTGATGCTGCTACTGGTAGTGTGGTGGCAGTCTGAGCCAGCAGATGGGTGCCCAGTGGGTCCTGACGTTACATAACCTAGTAAACTGCCAATGCCTGCATTAACACAGCATACACCACACACTCCATGCCGGCATTAACACAGCATACACCACACTCCATGCCAGCATTAACACAGCATACACCACACACTCATCTCCAGAATTAACACAATGTACACCACAGACTCAATGCCAGCTTTAACACAGTGCAAAGGGGTGTGCAGGGCCCATGCTAGAACACAAGTGGCACAAGTGGCCATCATGTCAGACTACGCACACACACACCATTTGTTCCTAGGTTGAACGTTAAAACAGATCTGCGCCATGATCGTCTGGGTGTGAGAGTTGATGCAACGCGTGTAGTGAGGTATGATAAGAGGTTTTCCAAGCAGGGAGAGCAGTCAGACTATAGACTGACTCTCTCTTACTTCTTGCATTTCTGCAGCAGTAGTTCCAGTATATACACTCACCGAACACTTTATTAGGAACACTATACTAATACTGGGTAGGGCCTCCCTTTCCTCTCAAAACAGCCTCAATTCTTCATGGCACTGATTCCAAGATGTTGGAAACATTCCTTTGAGATTTTGGTCCATGATGACATGATTGCATCACGCAATTCCTGCAGATTTTTCAGGTGCACTTTCAAGCTGTGAATATCCCGTTCTACCACATCCCAAAGGTGTTCTATTGGATTCAGATCCGGTGACTGGAAAGGCCACTGAAGAACACTGAACTCATTGTCAAGTTCATGAAACCAGTTTGAGACGACTTTTGCTTTGTGACATGGTGCATTATCATGCTGGAAGTAACCATTAAAACATGGGTAAATTGTGGCCATGATGGGAGGCACATGGTCAGCAACAATACTCAAATAGGCTGTGCCATTCAAGCAATGATTGATTGGTATTATAACGGGCCCAAAGTGTGCCAAGAAAACATTCCCCACACCATCACACCACCTTCACCATGAGATGGTGTACAGATGATCCTAATAAAGTGTTGGGTGAGTGTATTTGTGAGAGTGTGTGTGTCACAGACCTCTTTGCGTTTCTGCAGTAGTAGCTCCAGTCTGTCATTGGCCCTCTTGGCCACCATCTTGTTCCTCTCTGCCTCGTACTGCCGTTGGGTGTTGTCCATGTTGATGCTCAGGTTCAGAGCTACGTTTACCAGGGCCGTCATCAGCTTCATAGCTGCACAAACACACAATCACGTTCTTCACATATCTGTAGTGCAACATCTTACATAAGGAAATCCTCTAATGAAAACTGTGACTTGAGTCAGTACACATTACGCACCTACCAGACTGAACCTATTTAACCGTTGGGTTGTCAAAACCCATAACCCTCTGGAGTTTCTTCAAAAACCAACACATACCCACAGTGACCCAGAGATTCGCGTGCACGCACACACACACACACACTCTCTCTCTTACCTGCGAGTGTGCTGGTGTGCCTGAAGGCTCGGACCTGGGAGTCCGACAGGCCGGTGAGGAGGGATATGACCGTGTCCATCATGTACTCATCGTAGATGATGCTGTACTGACACTGGCGCACCAGCACTGCGATGAACTCGCAGAAACTGCCCTTGAACTTCTTCCACAGGGGCCCTGCGATGGTCAGAGGGTAGTCGCCACTGTCCTGCAGACGGATGAGGAACACAGGGAGGGAGCACACTGGTAAATGCACTTCTTTAGAGAGGGCCAATACATCACACACTGACAGTTACTGATCAGCAAAAAAATAATCTCTGTTATATGAAATAAGAACTCAACTGAAACACACAACACAAAAAAAAATGTGCAGAAGAGAAATCTGGAGCCATATCAGAATTGAAAAATCTTTCAGAAGACAACAGAAAACATGATAAACGATCCAATACTATTACTGAACATCATCTCAGTACCTCATCAAACTCCTCCGTCATTCTCCTGATGATCTCTGAGTTCTGCATGTTGCGAAACATCTCCCCGCTGACGACCCCTGGAGCACAGGAGGAGAAAAAGGGTAATTCGCTAAACTGATCTAGCACGCCAAGTCTAGTCCATCCTCTTCAGAAGCTATGTCTTCTGTTGCCTGACACACACACACACACACACACACACACACACACCTTTACAGCCCGAGCACTGGATGAAGAAGTTGATGAGGTCCAGGAGGGCCACATCTCGATCAGTCTTGTAGGACTCGATCCAGTCGTCAACAACCGACTGCAAGAAAACAACGAGTCAAAAACAAAATATAGAAATTAAATCAACTTACAGTGCAGTTTATTCTGTATGTCAAGATAACATTAAAAAAATAGTATGATTGCTAACATACACAAACACATTTCCATTGTGATAATGTGAGCACACATACAAAGACGCATACGCAAAGGTGTGTATACACACACACACACACACACACACACACCTGCATGGCACTCTTGCCCAGCTTCACCACCTCAAACAGCATCATGTTCTCCATGCCATTCTCCTGGTGGTGGCCGTTCATCCGGCCAGGGCCCCCTCCCTTCCCCCCTTTACCCTTCTCCCCAGGGGCCTTCTTGCCCTTCTTTCCCCCCTGCGTTGGAGAGAGGAATGGATGGAGAGGAGAGGTGAGACACAGTACAGGCAGAATCATGTTATGAGGGACAAGCACTTTTCATCTAACACTGCAAAATAAATGTCTTCAGCAAGGATAATAAAGTAGTCTACTTTTGCCAACTTAATTAAATCAATCATTCTCAGCATGTGATGATGGGTTAAATCCAAACACACGCAATAACACCAAAACACCACAATAGGGTCAAGTAAAGTAATTGAAAATCAGACATGGGAGATAATAAGTAGGGTGAGGAGTCGTCCTGGATCATGTGACCTGTCCAGGACAACCTACTGGCCCAAAGGCTGCGTTCACATTGCGCTTTTGTTGTTGTTGTTGTGGTTACGCGCTTGAATGTTGAATGTCAAAGTTTTCTAAGAGACTACACACTTGGCATAATAACTTAAAAAGTAAAAAAAAGGAAAGGCTGCTACCTTTCCTTTGGTTGGGTTTGTAATCTTTCCATCAGGATCCTCAGAGAAGTCTGTGTCTGAGGAGAAACGTGTGTCTGTATCCCTGTTGACAAACACAGGCATTAGGAACACATCCGCTACGTTTCCCATTCTTATCAAGCCAGCACTCATGGTTCTCAAGATGCCAATAGCAGAAGGTAAAAGTAACCACTTACTGAGGGAAGTGGAAATCTGACGATATATCTGGTGCTGCTATCATTTCTGTAACATCTTTTGGACCACCTCAACTTATGACTGACTTCAGATCCTCAGAGACCACAGGGCAGCCGAGCAGTCGCATATGACCTAGAAAGAAATCAAGAGAGAATGCATGGATTTGTATTGGAGAAATTCAGAATGCATGGACACGGTAAGAGGATTGCCTTGACCCAGTGCCACAGGAAATGATGCATGTTGGCTCCAGCTTTGAAGACTAGTGTGGTGCTCTCATAAATCAACACAGAGCTCTGTTCTCTGCAAAAACGTGTGCCCTGTCATTTCCACTGGAAAAAAATAAAATACTATTTTCACATGGTAACAGGGGGTGGGCACTTGCACTCCTGTCATGCTCAGCTATGTCCTCATTGGCCCTCACTCTTCTCGCCTCCCCCCTGGTTTCCAGGAAACGTCACCGCGGGCAGGACAGAAGATCTGCCTTCACTACCAAATATAGAAGCATCCAACACGCCCCCGGTACACATCTTAACCAATCAAAACCGAGTATCAACATCGGTGGACGTAAACATGAAAAACAGCAGGGAGCAGAGTAGAATACTCGGCCATGATAGATGACATGGCCGTGTGTCCACGACGGAAAAAGCACATTCGCAATATAGCCTATGCCATCGCCTGTTTTGTGTCAAATCAATAAAAAAAAAAGTGTTCCCTGTCTGTCAATTGGGTAAACGTACTGTAGTGACCAGGTACCTACGTTCACGGGAGGCAAATGTAACTCCACCCAACCTTGTGCAGGGTGTGTCATAAATAGTGTACTAAGTAATATACAACTTCTAACAGGGAACGACTCTGAACAACAATGCTGCAAATGTAAATGCTTGATTTACTAGTGGGTCAGAATGAATAATGGTGTTAAATGGCGTCCTATTTCATTGAACATCTATAGAAAACTATCTTTCTTCCTTTGAAGGATGTCTTAGACAAGTGCGCGGGAATTTACTTAAAATGTGTACAGTATGTCTTGCTAGCTAAATACCTAAGTAATACGCACGGAAGTGGGTCAGGTGACAATATCTAATAACGAGTTGTCAAAATGATTACTGTGCTGAATTTGTTATTACGCAACTAGCTAACTACTCAGCCATTAAAGTTGCTTAAATGCAAGACGGTACAAGCGCTAGCTGGTTGACTTGTCGGCAAAAGTCTGCTGCCTGTTGACCGAAAAAGTGGCGCCAAAACCCGGGAATAAATGCTATCATTGACGGTATCCCCGCGATACAAAGCGCAATGAATGACGCATGAACTATTCCGAAAACAGATAGGCTGTACAGGTTGTACACACGGACTCCCGTTCGCTAATCTGTGACACGGGGACCGTTCCCAGCACGGACAGCGGACGCTACGGGGCTTGCTCCGTCCGTGTCTGACGGGACTGTCATGATAGATTAACAATAACGGTAGGTACTAAACTCCAAGACAGCTACATTACCGGTCATGGAAAACATGAAAGGAACTCGACAACTGATCCCTATCCGTAAACTCTCCAATGATACAGAAAATAACAAGTTAACATTTTCTATGTAACAGTTTATTCCTTGAGGACATGTCATAACATTCCGCCGTGAGATATCTCCATCTTGCTAGTAGCAGCTAGCCAGCTAACTTGTAGCCTACGAATAATTCTCCATCTTGCGTTGAACTACCCAAAATAGGCCGCTAGCTACTGAACTGACAGTGGGAACAAATCGTCTGTCTACTTCCTCTACAGACTAGGACCTTTCTCCACTGCACAGCTAACCATTGCAAAGACACAGACTTGGCGGAGCAACCATAAATCCAGGGCTATCTAGCTAGCTGGCCACAAAAACATTCTCCTCCTTGCGTCCTCCATCTTGCCTCGGGAGTTCCAGCGCCAGTACAGCTAGCTAAATATCTAGCTAGGGTGCCCGCTTCGTTAGCTAGCTATATTAGCTACGTTCCAATTAGGTATAGCTATAACTATAGTAAGTTACCTTTAAGTTCGTAAGCTATTTTCTTAAATTCATGTACTTTCGTTTGCGTTGCTTGAGTCAGCGCTTAGCTACCATTACCGCTTTAGCTAGCTAGCTCACACAGACCGTCGTTCGGGCCATATTAGCAGCGTAGCTGATTAGCTAACCTAGCCACAGAGGCTAGCTAGCTAACATTACCAACAAAATACAAACCAACTAACTTCCAGATTCCTCTCCGCCATTTTATAACTTACCTCGTTATCAAATTAAGTTCCAGCAGATGTCAAATTTAGCGAAGATGTTGCGTGTTCTTATAATGATATTAGTGAAATTTCAATGTAATTCCGCATGAGTTTGAAAGTGGCGGTCAGAGACAGTTTTGGACGCTCTCTCACCCCGCTTGCTCCGTAGGGTTTGTTGTTTCGACGAGACTGAAGGGGAGGAAACTCCTGGTGCAGAGCTGCCACCTAGCGGTCAGAGGAAACATGGCCAATGCATAGACTGGTCTAATGCCTCGTGAGTGGTCTGACATCCAGTGGTTATTTACAAGGAGTGCAGCTCGCAGCAAATACAGTATTATAGATGGGTGCATCACTGTGTAGTTCTCGGAAGAAGACTACTTCTTTGTTTTTCAATAGAAATGCAGGTTGTTGGGGTGCATGTCAGCAGTTCCTTTCCGTCCTCTTGTCTGCTCTGCTCCTTCATCTCCACCGATCTACAAACACAAGGCGGCTTTACTGGTCAAGTTAATTATTCTCAGGACAGACGCCATTGACACAAGGAATGGGCGCCAATCCCTATCCGACACAGCACATTGAAATTTAGAGGCCAATATGAAAACATCTCCTAGCCCCCATCACTTCAGTGTTTGCAGATCTGAGTAAACGTGAATAGGTGTAGGTATTGAAACTCCATTTAACGCTCATAAACACTAGGTGGAGCTATCACCTCATTCCTTTCCCTTGAGCGCCATCAAAAGTGGTAGGGAAAAGGCTTAGGGTTGTTTTTGTACTGGGGCAAAGGTGGGAGTCTTTTCCATAGACCTATTGCTGTACTTGGAACAGACAGAAATGTGGAGATGGTCTGTGCATGTTACAGGCCCCTTCAATAAATCAATCAATCACTCTAGGCTGAAAGTTCAGCAAGTAACGACAGGTCAAAAAACATATTTGTTGAAACATTTATTTTTATTTTTCACTCATGGTAAAACAGGAGTTGCCCGAGGCCAAAGGAAAAAGTCATTTCTGAACTTGATTTAAAAAGAAGAACAATAAATATGTGTGAGATCTCCAGAGATAAATCAAATCATGAAATGGATATGTAAGTTATGCAGGGACCCTTAAACGGTGAACAATTATCAGTCTACAATGTATTCATTCAAAATAGCACACATAAAGAATAATAAAACTGAATCTAGCAATTAAAGCAAAAAAGTTAGACAAAGGAACATACAATTGGGAGACCGGGATCCCTATATTGAAAGTGCAGAAACCAGATTGATTTTCAATCTATGAACTAATGCTCAATAGAATACGGGCAGCATAATTAATTAACATTGATGTGATAGTGTATATAAAGAAATAATATAGAAAGGCTTGGGGAAAGGCACTATTGGTAAGAGCTAACACTCTTGGCACTATTGGTAATAACAGAAAATAATTACCATAAAACCGACCCTTAGTGTCAATTTGTGTGTGGTCCAGTGACTGTGTAGAGTGTGCCTTACCAACGAGGAAGTACGTCATTACAATGATAGCAGAAATATACAATTATTTCATGATTTGATATTCATGATTCCCTTATTCATACGTACAATGGTATTACATATAATATCTAATATATCTATGTACATTTCACATTAGGAAAGAGTTTAGTAAAATCAATGCTGTAAAATCAGCATTCATTCAGGGTCTTGTCCTGACTCGTCTTTGCAGGACTAGGTTAAGAGATGTAGGTCTTGACCTTCTGTGTGATGGTGCCACAGCAGATAGGACACTTGCTGAGGGACACAGAGCACTCTTTGCAGGTGACCAGGTGACCACAGGGGATGAAGACGATGCAGATGTCTCTGTCCATACAGATTTTGCACTGTTTTTCCCTCTGCAACTTCCGTAGTTTCTCCAAAGGGTTCTCATCTGAAATAACGGGAAAACATATTTTTCCCTCATCCCAAACATTACAGAGGTTTACTTGAATAGGGCTACTTATCCAATGATAGCCAACACTGATTAGTTTCCCCATTACACACAACATGAATATGAGTGTAGTGTACCTGAGACATTACCATGATTCTCTTCTGACATGACAGCATCACTGTCCAGGTCTCTGTTGAAGAAGTCCTGCAACAGTGACTCTAGGCTTGGGTAGCCCGTCCCAGTGCTGCGTATCCTCTCCAGGATGGTCCTCTCTACCTGTGTTGGGTCCAGACCCATCTCAATAGCCCTCTGAGCCATGGCTGACTGCAGCACATTTGTCTCTGCACAAAGAGAAGAGAGCAGACATGTTCAGGAATGAATGGGCCTAAATGGAAACCGCTACCATTTTTTCCAGACTCTTACGCATGATAAGTGGATGGAGAAGGGTTCATCTCTGATAGAAGGTGAAGGCCAGAAATATTCACCTGTCTCATGACTTGAAAATCCATTTTGATGACCTGAAGCCTGGAAAATGAATAACAAATTATATATATATATATATACACACATGATATAGTACCCACAAGACTATGCATAGTATATTTGTCAGCAGGGTTAGAGGGTCAGGGGGTTAGGGGTCAGGCACTTACTGCGTTGTTCCTGCGTGGACTTTGCAGCTGAACACTGCTAACAAACTCCTGTCCTTTCTCTGCCAGCAAGAAACTGCACCTGGATTGAAAACATCAAGGGGAACGTGACCGAGGGGTCACTTCTCTACTATTCTACTACTTCTCTACTATTCTACTACTTAGAATATATTATTTATATCACATCCTTATAGAAACACAGGCGGAGCAGGGCTGTGTGAGTGAGAGAGCCCATGGTGGTCTGAGTGATGAGGGGCAGTCACCTTCTAGCCCTGCTTGCCAGCCCTTCAGGTGTGTGTGTGTGTGTGTGTGTGTGTGTGTGTGTGTGTACAGACAGGTGATGGGGATGATGGTGTTTACCCAGGGTAGTATTTGGCATGCTCCTCCCAGGGATCCTCCTCCGGCTGCCAGCCCTTCAGACCCCCACCACAGCGGAAACACACCACTTTGTCTGGAACTTCTACATCTGCGCGCACACACACACACACACACACACACACACACACACACACACACACACACACACACACACACACACACACACACACACGTTAGGACAATTAGATCACTACCATCACTCGGATACAGCAGCTGTTCATAGTGCGCTTTACTCCTACCCAAAGCTCTAGTCTAGCCCACCCCCAGGCCTACTGTACCTGTGCTATAGAAGCCTGCTCTGGCCAGCCTCTCAGGGTCAATGGGATGCTGAATGCCTGAGAAGCTGCTCAAACGCTCCTCAAAGCTCTCCATGGGTAAGTGAGGACCACGGCGCCTGCCACTCTCCCCGTGTCCCCCCCCTTCCTCCTCCTCTATCCCCCCCTGGGAGGGAACATTCCCCACATCGTGTCCCAGGATGAAGTAGCAGTTGGGGTAGTGTTTGGAGTGCTCTCCCCAGGCCGAGTCCCCTGCCTCCCAGCCCTGCAGCATCCCTCCACAACAGAAGCACTGCACCCTGTCACTCTCCCCCAGGTAGAAGAGCCCTGCCTGGGCTAGCTCCCGGGGCCGCACTGGGGCCGTGGAGGACCACACGCCAAAGGTCCTCAGTCGAGAGTCCTCGCTGCTCATGTGGGGGACCATGGGGTATGTGGACTCATCCACCACCTCTCCTGTCCTCAGGCGGAACTCCATGTCCTCCGCTTCCTCGTTGTAGGGGGGGCCGTTCAGCATGGCACTAGGGCTCGGATTAAAAATGGGTCGATGGGTACAGCTGAGGAACTTGCAGGCCGGCGAGACCTGCAACATTGAAACAGAAGTACGACCATTTAGTGTGGGGGTAAATGTATATAATGTGATGACCTATGCAGTGTTGTAGACTTTGCTTATAGTATGTTGAATGCCTGTGCGCTAGCAACTGACAAAAATAAGATCTGTAATCATCACCTCCTTGTGCCTCTCTACGGGCGCGTCTCCTCCACACCAGTTCTCCACCGTCATCTGACAACTGAAGCAGCGGACCCGGTCGGCCTGACCGGTGAAGTAGAACCCAGCCCGGGCCAGCCTCTCCGCTGACACTTGTTGGGCCAAGGGGGAACCGCGGAACGAGTCTAGCCGACTCCCCATCATGGACCAGTCGATTTGAGAGGAGTGATCTGCCTCTAGGTCCCTGTCTTGCATGTGACCAGCCATTATAGCACAGGGCTGGAGTACCACTGAGGAGATAGCCGTGGTGGTAGGATAGCAGCCTGGGGAGAAGATGAAAAATACATCAAATTAAGACTATTAAATTCTGAGAAATCAAACATGTACAGTCTTCCATTTTCACTGATTTTTTATAGCCTAATTTGTAACACGTATCATAGCCACAATATCTAGATGTAATCACAAAGCAGACCAATAATACAGGTGAACCCTAAAGGACTTAGATTCATGGGTCGGCTACATTCAGCACAGTAGGTTCTTCTCATGTTTACTTTCTTCAACCCTTAATAAAAGCCATGGAATGCACCCATTGTATATAAGCTTGAAGGATCATTGTGTTTTCAGACAAACAGTTTGCAAACGTACGCAAATGTCTGATAAAGCAGTGCTTTGTATTTTCCTGAGGTGGCTGTAGGTGGCAACTTCCACATAGCTATTAGGACACTGTGCCTTTAAGCCACAGTGAAGCTGTGGTCACATGGAGTCGTTGACTCTAACATGTGAGTGGTGGACTGACGGGATCTGCTGCTCCCACACTCCACTCAGTGTAGGAATGCATTCAAGACAGCAGAAACACAGAACACAAACAAGGCCAGGCCTACACCTGAGTTTTTTTTAACCACAGCAAACCCATAAAATGCATGTACACACCAATCAGAATACATACAAACAGATTAGAATTAGTACAATGAGATTTTGAAAATAATAAAACATGTTTTTATTTTCATGATTAAAGGGGCAATCTGGGATTGGTACATCCATTTTGTTGACTGAGTAATGATATATAGCCATTGATTCTTGAAGAATATAACTTGCCTCATGACCTTCGTTCAACCCAAATAGAACCCAAAATATAAGTTTGTAATGTAAGAATTTACTAATTCATTTTTGTTTAAAATGTAATTGTAAACAAACACTGCATAGCTTCAAACCATGGTTAAGACATCATTTTTGTATTTACCTCATGGATGGTCAGTCTTTGTCTTTGATTGTTGGGGCAGTCATAGCTAGGTCTGGTTACAATTCTCAAGCCCCATCCCTCAGCTATTTATAAAACAAAGTGGTGGGAGACTGCTTTGTTGTTATTTCAATGCCAGATTGCCCATTTAATTAGATCTATCTGACAGCTATTCTTTCCTATCCCTCCTAACAATGCTCAATGACACATTGATGCAATCAATCCTAAGTAGGCCTAGTTGATAAGGGCAGGGCACTGTAGGGTGTGCCAACACTATCAATTAAACATACCGACATACTCCCACACAAATAAACTTATTGTATTGCCCAACCAATATGGCCTGCTCATTTGCCATCATGTTTGCAGCACTCCTCGCCTAACGACTAAGGCTGGAGTAGTAGTACGATGACTAAAGTCACACAGAACGATACACAGAATATGTCAAGAGGAATGTAAGATATTTGTTTCATGCGCTAAAGCTGAACTTTCTGTTGTGTCAGAGTTCAAGAGTATGCCTATGCCAAGAGGTCTACATAGAACGGTACAGCTAGCTACGTACAGCAACAAAAGCAGCGCTCCAGCTGTCCCGAAAGCACTGGGGCAAGTCCATATGATGAGCAGTCAAACGTTGTTGACCAGTCACACTTACACTCTGGAAGGTTCACAACACTCTTGTTCGAGGCCACGGCATAACAATGCCAATGGCACCACGCTGATGAGAAATAACTCGCTGATGTCTCTCGTGTTTGACAGCTGGCACTCGGCCACGCTAAATGCGCACAAAATATCCGTCTGAGCAATTTGTGCATTACATACATTATATCAACGCCATTCATGACCTACAGAAGTTAAAACAAATCAGGCTGAACTTACAGGAGGCAAACGTTATATATTACCTTGATCAATGATAAGAGCTGGTTCGCCATGGAGGCAGCAGTAGACGACTAGCTACAGTACAGCAGCCAGCAGCAGAACTGTCATTCGAATGCACAGTAATAGTACAGTTTGTAGCTTACCCTGAAAAAGCTGTTGAATTCAATCTTGGACGTCACCTAAGCGCCCCTTGAACTCCGGCTGGGTCCTTTTAACCAGATAATAGTATTATTTTGAAGAGACTTTGACATGACCCTCCTTTAGGGAAGTAAGATCAGAGATGCTGCGCGCAACAGTTTCGGCGCAGCCCACCTGACCACTAAGCGGAACTAGTCAAACTCATGACGAACCAGGGGAAAGTCGAAGCCGTAAGCTGGCAGCGAAAGACACGTTGGTGGTGGGGGCATTCAGAATAATGGGTTTCTAGTGAAATTGGGGAAATGTTTCGGGAAATACCTAGATTTAAAGCCTTTATAGTTTCCGTTCGTTCATTCATTCATTCATTCATTTAATCACTACATAATACTAAGAAAAGTACTGTTAGGTACAATATGTGGTGTCTTGTAAGCTGTCATCTTTTTTGTTTCTTTCAATTAATTCATGAATTCTACTTCTATATACCACACAGTGTCCTGCGTAAGTATTTGGACAGTGAAGCATTTCTTCTTTTAGCTCTATATTCAAATGTTTTGCATTTGAAATTAAACAATTAATACAAGGTTAAAGTACTGATTGTCAGCTTTTATTTGAGGGTATTTGTTTTAGAAACAACAACACCTTGTAAACATTGTCCCCCTATTTCAGGGCACCAAAGGTATTTTGGACAGATTCATATTATGTACAAATTAAGCACTCATTGTTAGTATTTGATTGCATATCCTTTGCATGCAATAACTGAAGTCTGTGACTCATTGACCCCACCAGACACTGGTGGAGATAGTCATTTAGTCATGTGTGTGTGAAAAGTAACCTTTGACCACTATTTTACATGTGGCTGATAATGACAGTGCCGTTTGATCTTCCATTGTGAATGGTGATCAATGCCACCCTCTCTCAGCCCGGAACACTGATTTACAGTTGAATGGGCATGCCTGGTGGATGTCCTGATGATATCGTGCCCCGCCTGTTGATAACATGGATGTTTGTAAATTCCATGCCATTGTATTGTATATACAGTAGTTGGCCAAAAGGCTCCCCCCGTTTCTTGCTGGTCTTGGATGTTGATTATTGGGAAAGGTATATAAGGAGAAAACAGAGACACACGCATTTGTTGAGTTTGTGGTTTAGGCCTGAGTGCATCAACTCTTGTGTGTCCCTAGGACTTGTATAGCCTCAGACTTATATGGTGAAACTTCCATTCTTTACAACAGTCTGTTCTAATTTATTTTGTATTAAATTGGTTATTTTGTATTGATACACTATTCTCATTGTTCCTATTTGCCTAAATGTAATATTGTGCGCTAACAGTTCTGCTAAAACAGCACAACATACTCGTGACCAGTTTTTCACAGAATGTTAATGTTCATATGCATAGTTGACAATACGTAGGCTCGAGTCTTTGACATCAGGTAAACTCCTCTTGATTTACTGCAACTTTTGCACGGCAAAAGCATATTGTGATTCTGGTCTGTAGGCTCAGGTATAAGTTTCTATCACACACACTTTCTTTTTTTCAGACCTGTACTGCAGCCATCTTCAGTTGTTTTTAGGTATTTTTTTCCTTACGTCTCATCTTCAACAAATGAAATGCATGTTCAATTGGATTTAAATTTGGAGATTAACGCAAGGAGATTAAAGGCAAATGCAAAGCCTAGAATCAAGACTAGACATTGACAACTGTATTATGCTTTCATAAATGATGCGACAGAACACCCTCAAGCCAATTGTCCTAATACTTTTGGTGTCCTGAAATTTAGTTTTGTGCCCAACTGAAGGCCTAGGCCCATAATGACTATGCTACTGTTTCATGATGGTGTAGGCTATACAATTGAATTGGAAAAGCAAAATAATGAAACCTCTCAAAATGTGACATGCTGACAAACGCCAATGTTCTACTAGGCCTACACATTCCAAGTTACTAAACTGTGATTAGGGAGATGATGAGTAGGCCTTGGCCTATGCGTTATCAACTCAACTATGACGCCATGTGCGCAAAATTCCGCGCCATATGCGCTGTATGGCATAACGGGACCCAACAGGACAGAGGATGCGCTTGAGGCTGGGAAACCTCTTACAATCGATGTGGAACAAGAGAACCAACAGCGGCCCTCAATGCACCCCATACATCCGAGACATCAAGCAGCTGCAAAGCAACGGATTTTATCGTGTTTACGTCGGCGAGACGGAGATTTCTGAGGGCCTGATCACCGGGGACATCTCTATTGCAACGGATTCATCGCGAAACAGACACACCTGGAGCATAATTCACGCTGGCGGACAGAGAGGATGGGTCCCCTGGAACTACAAACTTTTATTTCACTGTAACGGATTATGCTCACTTAAACCCTCTGCGGAAATATTTGAGGGATTGTGTTCTAATTTGAGTGAAAACTACGGCAAATGTGCGATTGTGGTCAACAATCAGAGCTGGAGGTCATCGAGGCGTGGCTGTAACTCTGGTTCCGAGGGGTACCTTCATCACCTGCCCACGGCCCCGGTGGAACTCGTACCGATGACCTGCTGCCCGACGGTGGCACGCACTCATGGGCACGAACTTCTCCAACTGCCTTTGCAATGCGCGCACCTGAGCCCTCTCAACAGCGCGTGGTCCACTGTGAAATGGTTCGCAAGCAACAACCGGGGGAAATACTCAGAAGCGATCTACGACCGGGACACTGTGCATAAATACATCTACTGGACAGAATTGATGGAGGGGGCTCTAAAGAAAATGACCAAAAGGAAGTGGGAAGAGGCGGTGTTAAGAGTATGGAAGAACGAGAACGATTACCTGAATGACAAGCGGTGATAATGTATTTATTCTGACTATAAACATTACAGGAGCGCATTAAATCGATATTGGAAAAAATATATATATTTAGGTGATGTCTGCAAACAACTAATTTATGGAGATTACATTAGAGAGGAATGGAATGAACAACCAAATTATTGTTAGGCTTTCAGACAGTTCAACATGTTTCATAGGTAACATCATTAAGTCATTATGATACCACAACACAGTTGATGCATACCTACAAAAACAGGCTTTGAGCTGAATGTTTAATCGACAAAATAGGCATGTAGCCGTTTTAGATATTGTTATCGTCATCATCCTGTCTGCTTTAGAGTTCTATCTCAAATGCCTCTCAGAACAGTTCTTCCCTCTCAAGCAAAGCTGTGACCACAGTGTGCATCTCTCCTCTCTTCCTTTTCACTGAATGTCCTGGACAGGTGAAAACTACCCCCCTGCAGCCCTCTAATATGGCCTTAACCTATCCTGTTCTCAAAAGTACAGACGTAGAGATGAGGGGATGAAGGCCGGGAGATAAAATGGAGGAGATGGAGATGAGGAGAGAAAATCACTGAAGGCTTCTGAGATGCTCTCTGAGACACTGAGGCATCCCCTGTTGGTCAGTAGATGGGTCATCCCTCTACAATTCGCCGCAGTATCGTGCCCAAGCCTCCCTTGGCGATCTGAAGGGGAGTCTTCTCCTCCTTGTTCTCAATGTAAATACTGGCTCCATTTTCCACCAGCAGCTTGGCTGCCTCTACACGCTCCTCGTCACACGCCAGGTGTCTGGGGAAAACACACACACACACAAAACACAACATTACAAAACAATACTCAACAATACCCTGGATAAGATCGACAACACAGCTTCAATGTGTGATAAGTTGTGAAATCAATGCTGCCTCCTAGTGGTCATTTATCTACACTACATATTCATGATGGTTCCTTATTTGACATCCCCATGAAGTGACGAACCTGCAGCTATGTATGAGAGGGCCTATGTAGCCCATTCTCAGTCAATGAAAGAGTTTTGCTGTGTATGTTGTGTGTTAATGTTGATGGTAATGTGGTCCTCTGTGGTTCAGTTGGTAGAGCATAACAACGCTAAGGTTGTGGGTTTGATTCCCGCTGGGACCATATAAACTGAAAAATGTATGCACTCACTGCAATGTAAGTCGCTTTGGATAAAAGCGTCAGCTAAATGGCATATATTATTATATATATTAATACCAGTCCCCCCTATAGTGCCCAGCGCTATTTCCCAATCCAGCCACACACACACACACACACACAGTTCTTACAGCGCTGTGTTGCCCTCTGAGTCCTGGATGTTGGTGGAAGCACTCTGCTTGAGCAGCAGTTGAATCAATCGGAGGTTGCCCTTGGTTGAGGCTCTGTGTAAGGGAGTGGACTGCAGCTTATCTGTGACATTGGGGTCCGCCCCTTTCTCCAACAACATAAGGGCAATCTGGAACAAGGTCAACATGACTCTTAATTAAAAAATGTGTATTAGTATCTTTTAAATTAGTATCTTTTAACATTGGTTTAACTGTAAGCTACATGTTTATTATTGTAGTGAAGAGTTGAGTCTGATTTGGATTGGACCAGACACATGCTCTGTTCCCAAGGAGGGCCTACTAATCACACTACCAATAAGGCTTAACCTACTTGGCTGTGGTTGTAGTATGCCTACTGGTGGGCAGCATAGCTAAAGTATGGCATCGGTCTGACTGACCCAAATGGAGACAATGACAATACCTCGTATTTGTCCTTGGAGGCTGCGTAGTGAAGAGGGGTACAGCCGTTCTGGTTGACAGAGTTCAGCTGAGCTCCTTTGGATATAAGGGACTTCACTATTTCCTCTCTGCCTGCAGATGCTGCTATGTGGAGGGGAGCCCAGGAGGCCTGGAGCAACAGATGAGAGACATCAATGTGATTTCAAGGGATCCTATATTGTCTACAACACGTTTGATATATATGGGCTCTACCATTACAATGAATTGTACAATGCCATTTGTTTAGCTGAATCTAGATTAAAAGTATATCAGATACAGTAGAAGTGTATCAGTTTTGTAGCTAATTGTTGACTTGGCCATTTAGCTACATCATCTTGCAGATTCACATCAACCCCCAGATCCAAGAGGAACTCCACAATGATGGTGTGGCCAGCTGAACAAGCCCAGTGGAGAGCAGTTCTGTGGTCCTGCAGTTGGGAACAATAGAAAGACCGTTGAGTAGATTTTGACAAAACTGATATCCAGGTTGAATCATAATTGAAGAGACCGAGTGTGAGTGATAATTTACCTGGTCCGTTTTGGAGGCGAGCGATTTATCAGTTAAAATGCATTTCTTTAATTCGTCGAACTGACCCGTATAGGCAAAAGTACAGACTTCTACATTTGATACAGAACCCGCCATTGCAAAAGCAAACCACTGCGGGCAAGCTACATGAATTTATAAACTGATCAATTACAATGAAATAAACGTCAACATGACTCAGGAACGTAAGGGATTTTACTTCCGCCGGTGAATGAATGTGCGTAAATTCATATTTCAAAGTAAAAGTCTTATGGTTAATCAGTACTTAATCACGAAATGATCTATTAATATGACTTTTAATTTGAAATAATTGTATTCGTGACCTGCGGAACTACAACACTGTCATTGACCAAACACAAACATTATCGTCATGGCAGCCACATTCGCGATTCGCCAGCCACAATAAGACTTCCGGTTTTCGTATTTTGCCTTCAAAATACAAGTCCTCGGTAAAACGCTATATATAAAATCAATGTTTTTTTGCAGCTTTGCATAGTGCATACTGTGAAAATATAATATAAACTAACTACTTATAATACTTATTATATATATTATTATTATATATATATAGAGATATTAGAGAGAGACATAAAAAATACTATAAGATGGAGGACATTGAGAAATGGTTAGAGCTTAAGTAAATGAATAGAGAACATAGCTAATATATATTTTAACAATTAAATAAGAAATCAATATTTTGCCGCATGATATGACACCATATATTGATTCTACAGACTCTTCTGAGTATTTGCTACCATACATTTACCGCGGCGCCTAGAATAGTTTTTGCGCTATAAGCCAATATACACTCACCGAACACTTTATTAGGAAAACCTGTACACCTTCTCATGGTGGAGGTGGTGTAATGGTGTGGGGAATGTTTTCTTGGCACACTTTGGGCCCGTTAATACCAATCAATCATCGCTTGAATGCCACAGCCTATTTGAGTATTGTTGCTGACCGTGTGCATCCCTTCATGGCCACAATTAACCCATCTTCTAATGGCTACTTCCAGCATGATAATGCACCATGTCACAAAGCAAAAGTCGTCTCAAACTGGTTTCATGAACATGACAATGAGTTCAGTGTTCTTCAGTGGCCTTCCCAGTCACCAGATCTGAATCCAATAGAACACCTTTGGGATGCGGTAGAACGGGATTCACAGCTTGAAAGCGTACCTGAAAAATCTGCAGGAATTGCGTGATGCAATCATGTCACCATGGACCAGAATCTCAAAGGAATGTTTCCAACATCTTGTGGAATCAATGCCACGAATAATTGAGTGATTTGCATTGGCTTCATTTATTTGACCTTGAAACATGTTTTAAAACCCACATGTTATACAAATGTCACTCATATATCAACAAATATGAATAATTGTTCATGTTTAGACAGTTATTTTTGATAAATCATGAATAAATACTGGTTTATCACAGTTGTTTTATGTATTATTTTGGGACTTTTATTTGGAAAAAATCAGAAATTCCGTGACCCAGAAGTACTTCGTCAACGTGGATGAAAAGACGTAGATAATACAAACAGGGTTTTTCATATGGAGAAATAAGCTTGTGCTAACAAGTTCACGACGTTGAAGGGAGACATTCACAATTATGGCTGTAACAGTTGTAAGTTGTCATTTTATGTTTTCCTGTGTTTATGCAAACCCTGGTGGTGGTCAGTAGCCAAGCAGCCTGTAATCAGCGTTCAGGGCCAGGGTTTGAAGTGTGTGAACTGTGCCGGGAAATGTATTGGTAAATTCAGACTACGTATTCTAAAAGGTCTTACCTTAGGGTCGTTAAAACGGTCATTTGCTTAAGGCTTCATGAAATTAGCCGTTTTTCCTCAGTGGGGTTAGTCTACTGAAACAGTGCTTAGCGAGCTAGCCTTGGCCAGGTCGGACTCCTACTAGGAGACCCGCAACATGGGGCGTTGAATTGTCGACATTCGCTGCATGGTGTCCAAAGAGTATGGTGGTGGCCCCTTTGGAAGCGTGACGTGAGGGCATGGCCTGGGTTGCTCTGCTCTGGTTGTCAATCCTCAATTGTTCTGAATCATCATACTGAAATGTTATTGATTGCTTTTCCTCCCCTACTCTAGGATTTCAGGACCCATGTTGATCAATCATGCAGATATTCCGAGGAGTTCGTCAACATCTATTATGATTGTATGGATAAGAAAAGAAGGGTAAGGTTTGATTTTCTTTTTACTCTGTGTGAAAAGTTAACTGCATCCCTGTTTTTTTTTTTTTAAATACTTCTATGTTTTGAATGATCTAAACTGTAACTCAATCCATACTGTTTGATTTTGACCCAGAACTTGACCAGGCTTTACCTAGACAAAGCCACCTTGGTTTGGAACGGAAACGCAGTGTCAGGCCAGGATGCACTTGGGGAGTTCTTTGAGGCGCTTCCATCCAGCGAGTTCCTAGTTCAGACACTGGATTGTCAGCCTGTACATGGTAAGAGATCAAGCTACAATATCTTATCACAAAACTACCTCATAGGATAACCTCCTTTTATATAAAAAAATATGTATTCAGATGTTTCAGAGGATCACAGTTCTCTATGTTCTTTATCAGGCTTGTGAGTGTGACAATGCACCTTGTTGCTTAAATAGACTGAAATGGTTAACAAACATCCCTTCCCTCTTTCTACTTATTCACAGAACAGGCAACCCAGGGCCAGACTACATTACTGGTGGTGACAGCGGGATCAGTCAAGTTTGACGGAAACAAACAGAGATACTTCAACCAGAACTTTCTCCTGACGGCCCAGGCCTCGCCCAACAGTGACCAACCTGTGTGGAAGATCGCCAGCGACTGTTTCCGCTTTCAAGACTGGAGTAGCTAAGGCTCCCCTGACCACTGTTTCATATTTACATTTTTTGTACCCACCTCTCTCTTTAACTGCAGAGCTATCCTTTGTATGATGTAAAATTAAGATATTGTGTACCTCTTGTTTCTGACTATTTTGTAATAAAATAACTGCATAAACAACAAAGTGGTGTGAGTACAAAATAACATTTATTCACTACAATTTCTCACAAAGCATGTGAAAGATTATGAAATAAATAACAGCATCACAGAAAGTACTCAGAAAAGCAAATGCACTGGACTCAAAATGTTAATTTATATTTATATCTTACTGTCCATTAACTTCATGAACATTTACTTTTTACTGTTTGGCATGGAAATCACCTACAAATAGGTATAAAAGTAACACAATTGGGTACAGTTAACCTTCTTGGAGATCAAATTCCACATTGACTTACGGTTCTAATTGAGGTAAAATATGCACTGTGTTACAGTAGGACATAAACCTTGTTATTGCCTATTTAGGAGAGTATGCTTAGAGTATTGTTGTGGGTTGTTTGGACATGCATTGTCTGGAATAAGTCAAGGTGCACACCGGAGGATACAAGTCTACTGGTAATAGTGCAGGTACGCCATACAAATACTCCTTGCCAATTTCATACATTGTAATAAATAACTGCTATTCTACATTTCCTGAGTCATCTAGATGTTGACATTTGGTTTGACAGTCAAATCATCAATAACATGCGTACAACAAAGCAACATCATGGCTGGTTAGGGAAAAAATAATAATTTGGGGAAATCAAAGAAAAACCGTACTAGACAACCTGTGACGCCTGTTTTCAAGTCTCAAGGTCCACTTTGTTCTATTGGCATCTAAAAATGAGTTGAAATGAGTTATCATCTGCCTAGTGGGTGGATGCTACAGGCTTCTTTATAGACACTGCAGAATGAGGGCAGTAGAAGGCACAGCAGTAACATCAGTACTTTTGGAATACCACTGAAGGGCAGCAGAGTTCTTCAACTAACACAGTCCTCACATTTCACCCACAGTCACTACATATCCTTCAACCAGAAACAATATGTTTACAGAACAAAGAGAGGATACTTTGATATTCTAATTACCACTGTTACAAAACAGTTAAAAAGAGGTTAAAGTGGTGGCAGTTAAGCATTGTTATGTGGTTCCACAAATGTTTCCTTAGTTGTTGTTGAAAGTCAGTTCTTTACACACAGCATGTTTCAAGCTTTGTTTCTCAATAACTAAATTCACATCTACAAATAAATACAAACAGCCAAGTGTCTTTTTCTATGGACGACAATGAAGAGCAGCACTGTTCATCTCTATACAACTGTAGCTGCGTGTTTGAATGTGCATTTCGAATACATACATAATTAGCACACAGAAATGACTAATTGTAATATTCTTTATATATACACCAAATAAGTGGAATGATGGCGACTTTGGCTTTAGGTGGAGTCTCTACTTTCCCCCATACATTCTCTCTATGTGGGTGAGATAGTGGTTCTTTATCTCTTTTCTCTTCAGCTTGAAGGCGTCAGTAACAAGGCCGGTCTCTGGGGTCCACGGCTCAGGACTCAGGTGGACCTTCATAGGGATCTCAAACCGCTGGAGTTTAACTGAAGGAAGGAAGGAAGGGAGGGAGGTAAGTAGGGGGGGAGAGTTAGGGCTGTTTGTGCTATTATCATCATAGTATGTTGTTTGTGCTGTAATCCAGTGACCTCACTAATCCGAATCTGGAACTATGTCAAATGTCTCTCCCAAAGCAGATAAAGACATTAATGAAAATAAATAAACATAATCTGTAATCAGAGGCTCTTACTGGAATTGGCAACCTCCCTGATCTCCTTCAGGACCTCTCTCTCCATAACAGAGTGGGTACAGATCACCTCCCATGTTCCTTCCACACCCCTCTGTTTGGCCAGCTCCGTTAACCTCTTCTGGTTGGGAACCACAAAGCTGATCACGTAGTTCTGCTCACTGCAGACGAGAGATGGGAAATAGAGGCTCTACTTAATAGCTGTCCATAGGCAGAGATCCAGGATCAGTTTATTCTCTCTAAACCCTGACCTTAGCCATAAGGTGGAAAAGCATAAACCCCATCTGAGATCAGTGTCTAGGGGCTCAGACTCACCTGTTTGCATATGCACAGATGTTGTCGATAAGAGAGCAGTTCTTCAGCGCAGATTCTACTTTACCCAGAGACACGTATTCCCCAGCCTGCAGTTTGACCAGATCCTTCTTACGGTCTGAGAGACACACAGACACACAGACACGAAGAGCAATGAAACAAAAGGTCATACTGTGTAATTCATAAGTAAAATACATATGCTCAATGACGCACACAGTGCAGCATTACATACCCACTATCTGCAGACAGCCATCTGGGTGGATCTCTCCTACATCTCCAGTACAGAACCAGCGCTGTCCTCTTTCATCCACAAAGAAGTCATGATCCTTACTCTCGTTTCTATAGTAACCCATGGTTACATTAGGACCACCAATCAGGACCTCCCCTCGTGGGTTGGGCATGTCCTGGTTTGTGTAGCCACCTGAAAACATTAACATGACACAGGTAAACCTTAAAGCAATGTCTTTCCTCTAACATTCAAGCAACTTGGCAGCTATAAGAAAATATATTATGTTTTCTAGCGAGTGGTAACATTGTCTTATTAACATTTCGACATGTTATTATTCCATGTGAATTCCATGTGAGGTGTAGATGTTAATGTGCCGTACCCTCCAGCCAGTCCCTAAGTTTGATCTCACAGCAGATGAGAGGAGCTCCCACTCGACCCGTGCTGTAATCTACCACTGTACAGACAACAGAAACACAACCCTTAGACATGAAGGTGGATAAAGAGCAAACATTCTCCTTTCTCCCTGTCCTCTCCATCCCTCCCTCCCTCACTCACTCCGTCCTTCCTTCCCTCCCTCTGTCCTCCACCCTCACTGCATCCCTCCATCTCTCCCCCTTACCCTCGGTGATGGTGCCAGCTCCGCAGGTCTCGGTGAGTCCGTAGCCCTGACCCACAGGACAGCAGAAACACACGTTCATGAATCGCTGAGTGGCAGAGGAGAGAGGCGCCCCTCCTGACAGCATCATCCTCACTCGTCCTCCCAGCAGCCTCCGCACCTTATGGAACAACAGCCTGGACAGACACATAAAAGAACCCTCAAAACACTGCAGCGTGTTAACAACACACCTCATTATTAGCATGGACACTAGAATGGTATCAAACACTTGCGTTTGATACCATTCCTCATTCTGTTATATGCATTACAATGAGCCCGTCCTCGGATTTCTACCTCCACCAGCCTCCCCTGATACATACAGTGCCACGTTATAGTGCAATAGTGTCATAGTGCTGCTGTTTGAGTTAGAACATCCTGACCTGAAAGCAGTTTTAAGGGAATGTGTTCTTACGCATTGCAGAGCGGTGCATCATAGCCCCTCTTTATTTGCTCCAGTTTATAGTTGTAGCCCAGTTTGAACAGCGTCCTCTGAACGTAGCTCATCTCCTGCACTTTGCTCATCACATTCTTGTGAATGCGATCCATGATTTCCTGGTTCAAAGCAAACAAGCAAACAATTAAGGAGCTATTATCTGCTACAAGCAAGACCATCTGAGAATGGGGATAGGTGTGCGGGAAGTGTGTGTGTGTGTGTGTGTGTGTGTGTGTGTGTGTGTGTGTGTGTGTGTGTGTATGTATAAGGGAGGGGGGTTTAGGGTGCTGAGTTATACATAGTTATTGTGTGTGTGCGTGTGTGTGTGTGTGTGTGTGTACAGTATGTATGTGTGTACAGTACTAGTCAAAGGTTTGGACACACCTTCTCATTCAATGGTTTTTCTTTATTTTTATTATTTCCTACATTGTAGATTAATATTGAAGAGATCAAAACTATCATGGAACACATTTGGAATTATGTAGTAAACAAAAAAGTGTTAAACAAACCAGAATATGTTTTATATTTCAGATTCTTCAGAGTAGACACCTTTTGCTTTGATGACAGCTTTGCACACTCTTGGCAAGGTGTGACCAAACTTTTGACTGGTACTGTATGTATGTATGTATGTATGTATGTATGTATGTATGAATGAGGGAGGAGGGTTTTGGGTGCTGAGTTATACATAGTTATAGAGTATTGTTACAGAATAGTTTAGTTGCAAGACAGAAGAGCACAATCATAGTATAATAGTAGCTTCTCTGTTTTTCAAGTAACTGAGGACAAACAACAAAGAGGAACAGAGAGAGAGGGTTGGGGAGAGAGGCAGGTAGAGATTGAGAGAAAGGTACCGGTACTGCTGCCATCAGGGTTGGTCTGAGCACAGAGCTGTCTCCTCTACTGCCTCTCTTTATCTTTGTGGACTGGTGGGAAACAGAGGAGGAACAGAGAAGAGAACATCAACACCAGACAGGAACACAAATTAAAATGAAAGAGTGAGCCGTCAATACTGGATCCATTCTACTCTGTCATATGTTTAGAAAAACATAATCAATCACGGTTAAATGTATGAAATACCAGACTGCATGTACAGTACACATGAGTCTTTCAGAAGTCAGAGAAAAGGCTGCTTCACTAAAACGTGTTATCAAACGTGTTTATGGTCATAAAATCAGCCTAGGACTTATCATATCATATTACCTGGTCTGAGAGGGTCTGGGGAGAGGAGTAGCCGATCCGACAGCCGTACGTCACACACGAGATCTCTGCCGTCATCTCCAGCACATGGGCCAGAGGCAGGTACGCTACGTACGTGTCCTTAGGCCTGGGAGAAGACAGGGGAGGGGGGGTAGATGAGATAGTGTTGAGGGGTATATAAAAGAAAAGAGGTTCTGGACGGCAACCTTCAAAGAGATTTATTTTATGATGCATTTCGGAGCAAGCTCTTTCATCAAAGCATAATGTCACAAGACATAACACAGTATATACACACAAACACATGACAAGGCAAACCTAATTTCAAGTAGCACATAGTGTTGAGGGTTGCCTATAGCTAGTGATCAGGGAGTTAGATGGTGTTGAGGGTTGTGGACTTGCCTCTGGGCAGACAGACACACTTGCCCTCACTAATACTCACCCCAGTCCGGGGATTCGCTCACACTGGCCCGTCATGCCAGCAATCAGGTTGCTGTGTACGATCATGACTCCTTTGGGCCGGCCCGTAGAACCACTGGTGTACATCACTACTGCCAGGTCCGAAGGCAGGGGCTTCACCACTGCCCTGCTCACTGGAAGAGAGACAGCCATTGGCTAAACACTTCACAGTCCTCTCGCCCTCCAAAGCTGTGAGAAGCTTTAGCTTGGGAAGAGGATTATCACTTGAATCATGAAAAAGTACAAAGCTCTGTTTTTTCTTCCTGGTGTTGATAGTAAGATTAGTATGGAGTGTTTTGGAATTTTTCAGAGCTGCTGTCCTATATTATATGTCTGCTCTGGGAAAGTTCATTGATTGCAGCATTGAGGTGTGTGACTCACGATTGTCAGGCTGTGCCCCCAGCTCCTGTACAGCCTCCATGCTGTGGATGGTCAAGCCTGGTGGGTATCCCTCCATATGGACTCTCCTCTTGTCCACGTAGATCACATGCTTCAGCTTGGGGATCTGGGGGAGCACGCTCTGGGGACAGAGGGAGGACAGGGCTGGGACCAGAACATGGTAACACCTCACCTAATGACATCATCATATCTCACAATGTCAACAGACAGGTGTGTAATTATGTCTGTAGGGGGGTGGCCAGGTGTAATCTATAGGGAGGTTCTCAATTCTAAGTTCTAGGTCAGAACTCACCTTCAGTCTGGTCTCCAGCAGTTCCACGCTTGTGATGAGATGGGTGACTCCGGTCTCATTCAGTCCGTATGCCACTGCCTCCTCTCCCAATGTGGCATAGAATGTCACCACTGTAAAGGTGGGCCAAACATCAATGTATGACTTTTGTATAATAAACACTTACGTACACATATGATAAAACGGATATCTACACAAGTTCAGCCCATCCATCCTCTGCCATTGCCACTCACATGGGAAGTTGCGTCTGAAGCAGGCCTGTGCAGTGATCATCCACTCAGCTCTGGTCTCACAGAAGATGGCCACGGTGCTTTTGGGCTGCTGACCCAACGCTGCCAGCCCGCTGCCCAGACAACTGACGACAGAGTCAACCTCCTGATAGGACAGCCAACGATACTCCCCCAGAATCAGCTAGGAGAGAGAAGGGTCACTGGCTGCATCTAACCCGTATTATCCAAGTACTACATTCCTTTTGACAAGACCCTTCTGAGAGGCTTAGACTTATGACACATACCTTTTTGAAGACCTTTCCACTGGGTTGGGGTTCGTTCTCCTCACTCAGCAAGTCTCGTGTCCCCAGACAGTCTGCCTGTCCAAAGCACTGCACCGCGTGTTCAAACAGCTTATCCAGCGTGTCTTTCCCAGGGATATCCTCTGTGGCCAGGGAGTGGAACCGGTCCGTGGAGCGGAAGGGTCCTTCTGTCCGGCCCGAGGTGGACCGGCCCTTGACCCTCTGGGCAAGAGCTTTCCTCTTCCCTGCTCCAGTGAAGAAGTACCAGGGCAGAAAGGAGAGGAAGGAGTACAGCCACACCAGCAAGTGTAAAGGCAGCAAAAGGAGGGAGTGAAAGTCCCTCTGGAGACCCATAGTGGCCACCAGAGATTGAGGGGGGGAGGGAGGGAGGGGAGGGGGTCAGGTAAGAGGGGTCAGACTAGGAGGGTCTGGTCCTTTGGGAACGTTAGCCTAGGAAGGGAGGCTCTCTGTGGTGTGGGGGGGAGGGGTATAACTTGATACAATAGGAGAGGAGCCCTCAATTCTGAGGATGCCAAGAATCCGGAAATAGCGAGGACTGTTGTTGGGTTGACGATGGCTCCTCTTGGCTTGATCCAGACAGATTAGACCACCTAGTTGGAACAACAAAAACATGTTTTCTATGTGTGAGAATTTAAGCAGGGAAAAGGCTAAATACATTTGTCTTAGTCCTCTCTGCTGTTTTGACTAGACCTCTGCTCCCAAGGGTAGAGCCTGCCCTGTCAGTGTTGCATGCCGCAGCATTAAAGAGGAAGTTGCAGGGTTTCGAGTAACTAGCTAGCTAACGTCCAAAAAATAACTGTTTAAACCACATGGTTGTTTACAGCCACATCAGCAGTCGGTCACCGGAGAGGAATCAAAGAACTAGAGGAACCAGAGAGGAATCAATTTCACCCTTCCTCTAATGTTAGGCCCTACATTCATACCAAATCTTGATTTAGCCTGATCCTATGACCATTTTAATATTACAAGCAACAGTATTTAATTAGTCAGAAATGCAGACACACACACACAGACACACACAGACCTCTCTCTTAAAGGTGGCCAACTCGGGACGAATGTGTGATGAAAGACAGCAGGCAGTAAAGGCAATTGAATTCTGCATTCACTCCTCCTAAGGCTGACTCATCTGTCACCTCCCTCATCCTGGGAACACACCCACCTTTACCTGTTCCAATCCTGTGGTCTGTGTACAAAGGCTCAATGGCCTGGTAGAGAAGGGTAGGACAGGTGGAAACCATGTGGTGGAAACCAGGGGAGCCTGCTGTTGGTAGAAAACGATGGATCGGCTCATGTCCTCCGATTTCTACTTCCACCAGCCTCCCCTGATGGAAACCAATCCAGTAGTGTCACCCATCATTGATAATAAAAGAGAGGAGCTGTAATGGTCACCATAGATGGGTATTGTTGAGACCCATCCACCAGTGACCAGAGAACCCACTAACCAATGGCAACAGCGCATTGGACTGGAGAGGATTGAGCCACAGGCAACCAATAACATCAGTCTCCCTGCTCACCCCACTGACAGGCCAGGCTACAGGACACTTCAGGACACTCTCAGCCTCTCCTCTGCTATACATAGAACCAGGGGGGACCAGAAGGCTGAAACCTGGATGGATAATATTGATCCCATTACTCATAATAAGCTTAGACATCGAAGCCTAGAAAAGCCTTTGCTTGAGTTACACCCAATGAGATAGACAGACAGACTAAATGAACTTTGTCAGTAATCTATATCCACAATCAGTGTTATCTACATGTATACAGTGCAGCTTTTCTTATATCTTACAACAACAACAGTATGGATGGGCTGAACAACAGTATTGTCTGTGTTCATGGCCTGTGCTGCTATGAAAATGATGCATGATGCATCAGCAGCACTCATCATCAATTCATGATGCAAGAGTATAACACTGACAGTGAACACTTCCAGTTCAGTACGTCAGCAGATGCAATCAACTTATTGAAGGAGGGCCCCACTGACGACGCTTAAAAAGCAATCAAACCAACATCTTCATAAACTGTAGTAAGAAACATAGCTAACAAAACGAAAGTGTAGACATTCTGTAGTATATGTATTTCTGTAGTATTTCTTTTTAAAGAAACACACTGTCAATATATATATTTTTTCTTATTCTATTGTCACTTTATTTTATTGTTGTTTGTGATGTGAGCTGCTGTAACGCCTTAATTCCCCCTCGGGCATCAATAAAGTATATATTTATCTATCTTCACATAATTAAAAAATGCTACACACAACACAGTCATAGGTACAGGCTCGGGACGCTGTCTCCTGGGCACGAATCCAGCATCTATCGACCTATGCCAAACTGTTGGCGTGGAGGTATACAAGCCATACAACAACGTGACATATTCAAGCCAGAATGACAGTGACATTTCATCGATCTTTTGAGCACCGGCTAAATTGATGATTGGAGACGGATGTAATATTGCCCCTAAAAATTAACTCTAATTATCTACATACGGATAACGATGGTAATACGATTACTGTGCCCAGCAAGCAAGTGATAGCCGTCTTATCTGGCAAGCTTGTTACAATCTTACCTTCAGCTGCCAAGCCTGATCAGTCGATGTCTCCCTCATGCCAAGGGAAATGACCGAAAGTTACCTTCGGTGATCGCGACCACTCAAAGGGAACCCGGAAACACTGCGTCATCTGATTCCATATTTCTGAGCCAATGGGCTGCCAAAGCGTATATGTCACTTCCTGGTTCTTGTCAAGAATCCTTGGTCCTTGTTTATTTGTGTTCTGTTATACTGTGGTTGTTGTTCCATGTTGTGTCTCCCATTTTGTATGTGAGGTGTCATCAGTTTTTATGTAAGCATATTTCTGTAACAGACTATCTGATATAAACTATGTTACTATTTTGACATATGGATGAAAAGTGTCATACCAGGGTGTTTGATACATTGGTGCATCATGCATCTTGTAGTGACAGTGGGCTAGAAACTTTGATGTGAAAGTCAATTTCTGCAACACTGAAACAACTCAATAGGAATAAACACACTGATAATTGTTTAGATGTTGCATTTATTGTATATTAACAATAACACATTTCATCACTTTGTTTTATGTACTATAGTACGCAAATTCTTAACAATTGTTGTAAATATCAAAGCCACCAAAATCTCTCCTCAAACACTGATGCAATTAATGAGGAAAAACTGCAAAAAGTAAATTATCTGATTCATCTGAAAAGCGTCCACAAAAGAAACCTGGGTCCCAATGTCAGAGTGAAGTATGTGTGGGGGGATTGTTTCCTGGGTCATTTCTTGCCCTCCACTAGGATGATGTGGTAGCCATGCTTGGTCTTGACGGGAGGATCTGTATACACAGGTTTGTCCATGGTGCTGGTAGGCAAGGCGAAGGCTGCGTCCTGGAAGGGTCCAACCATCGACCCCCGTGTCATCCAGCCCAGATCACCCTGTCGTAGCCAGGACAACAAACAATGTCACACACAGATCTCTCGTGAAGGAAGAACACACATGTACACAATTGAAAATTGGGTTTGAAGATATGCAAGGTGTGTAGAAAACAGGATATAATAACACTGGGATGGTATGGATAGGACAAAAAAACAATGTTTATGACCAGAAATAAGAACCAACTAAGGATAAAATGAAAAACACACAAGACAGACATTGAAAAACACTGTAGGCTATATGTGCAAATTAAATAAGATTTGGGTTACCGCTAGTAAGAAGAACATTTTGTGCTTTAATAGAATTTCATGTGACTATAAGGAATGTTGTGCCACCTAGTGGATGTTTTTAGGTATTGGTAGTGGATGAGGTGGATTTCCCCCAATACAAGGAAAAGCACTATTAATGGTGCGTTCACAACAACTGGGAACTCACAAAAAAAAACTCTTTTTTACTAATCAATTACTGACAGCAGCCATAAGCAGCATCTCATTCACCATCAGCTGTGTTTAGATTTTCAGCAACACTTGAGTATGTGATTGTGCACAACATGTAATGCTAGTTAGCAAAATCCTGTGAGGGAGTAAGGAAGGATTAAGCAAGTGATTAAATAGTGTCTTACTCCTTGTCGGGCTTTGTCTTCACTGTACTGCGATGCCACCTCACTGAAACGAACCCCAGCCTTTAACTTTTCCATTGCCTCCATGCATTTGCCATGTTTTTCACAAAGGATATGTCGAACCTGGGGGAAAGTAGTCAACACAAAACATAAGCATACAATTAGAAAGACATTGAGTTTTGGTTATGCCAACCAGTTATGTGTATCACGTTTGGAGCAGGATCATGGTAGGCCAACTACAGACTTAGTGGTGGTGTGAAGTTGTTCACTTCCCTCACATATAGTCTACCAAAGCAATGCTTTAGAATCGATGTGGGGGAGTGAAGAAGTGATAGTAAAAATATTATCTAACAGCAGCCAGCTCATCATTATCTGCCAGTTAGATGCGAGAATAGATAAGAATGTATATGCCGAACAAATAACAATATGAAGGTGGGGTTGGATGACTATCATGCATTATTTAAAACTTTATTAGGTAAAATTATAGCTATGCTTGACTATGGCTCAAGTCATCCGGAACATCATGGACAGTGTGTAGCTAGCATGTGGCATGGCCAGGAATAGCTAGTTAGCTATTATCTACCTTAACAGCAGTCCCTCCTTTTGGAGTCTTGTCTTTCTTGTCTGTGTCCCCACTTCCCGAGGCAGTTGCACCTGAATGATAACATTCGACATGATGACGATGACATATCCTTTGGTACCAAATTAAGTGGGCAATGTAGCAGTGTAGCTAGCTAGTAACTGCAGTCTGTTGACAAGTGTTGTGTAGCAGGGTGAGAGTTATGCTAGCTAGCATAGCTAAAATCATTCATTCACTGATACCGAATGCTCTAGTTAGCATATCTCTCAATGAAGTTTGAACATTTTATTCTTACACCAACCTTTACCACCCTTGCCACCTTTCCCTTTGGGTGGCATTTTTGGCAAGTTTTCACTGACAGCGAGCTAGGGGACCGTGGCTAGCTAGCAAGTGTACTGTGAGTTTAGTAGTGCTGCTGTGTTGTCATACGTGCGGTAAACTGCGCAGACGAATAACTATCCTGCGCAATTGCAGTTCAGTTTAGATGTTGTTGAACAAGCCCTATTTGATTTCATACCATGATTCAAATTCTATCAAAACACAATTGTATAAGAGTATGTAATTGAAGATGTTTGTTAATTGGTTTCAATAAGGTAAATAACGTATCGTTACTTACTTCAACCAAGTAGAGGAGTTCTTTGTTTCAAATTTTTGAAGTTAGTGTCTCCACCTAGCATTTTGACCAATAGAAAGTCCTGTTATTCACCTAGGGTGTAGGTGAGTGTGCTGCAGTTAGGTAATTTATGTTATTTTAATGTACAAAATCAATGTATTAATTTAACAACAGGTTAGGCAAAGTTTTGTTTATGTAAACTCAATCATTGCATATTAACCCCCACTAAATAACCATAACACCACTGCACTTAACCAACTTGTATAGTAATCACCTGAGTCTCCAGTTGAGCCATCTCAGTGCTTTGCATTGTGAAATTACCATTTTAGATGAGGTGTCAACCATTTTTTGTTTCTTTTAAGTGTGATTCCCTGTTGATGTGGCAAATCACATCGGCTCTGCCCTGGTGTCTACATTCTAACTCATGCCGGCAGGTTGCACACCAAAAGTGAAAAGGTGTAGTCCCAGGCGTAATGAAAGGCCATTCCTTGGTCCACTGTGAGTTAAATTAGGAGCCATGAGGCTGCCCCTGCATTCTTCCTTTTTTTTGATGGAATATGTGACTCACACTCTCTCTACAGTCGATGGGGAAGAGATATATTTTAATTAGCTATTGAACAAAACTTAATTTCTGAGATTGCACTTGTGTCTCATCATCTCCATTTTTCACATCTCATTCTGTCCTCTGACGATGTTCCATTCCTGCTGCCTCTGTACCTTTTTAAGACAAAGACAAAGACTGTTTATTGGCCATGCAATCAATTCTCATCAATTGTTGGAATGTATTTTTTTTTGCACACATCCCCCTCCAGACAACACACGTGCACACCCCCAAGGGAGAACAGAGCTCTGGGCACAGGGTCAGCCATATTCCGGCGCCCCTGGAGCAGTTAGGGGTTAAGTGCCTTGCTCAAGGGCACAACGGCAGTGGTAGGCACCTGGATATGATGCCAGTAACCCTCCAGTCAGCTCACATCCGGCTCTCTCCTGGAGCGGGGATCGAAACAGCAACCTTCCGATTTCTGGCCAGCCTCTCTAACCTCCAGGCTACCTGCCGCCCCTGTCTTCCTCTGTACGGGTTGCTAATGCTGCTCCCTTGTCTCCTTCTCTCTCTTTCGCCTTCTTAAAATACCTCAATAAACTCATCTGGAATAACAGACTTGATAAATCGTTCTTGAAAACATATAGTAGCTAGCTAACTAGTTGCATCGATTTTTTTTGCCATTGTTTAGCATTTCTCTTTGCCGTGCACTTAACGTTAGACAGCTAACGTAAGCAAGCTAGCTGTACATAGCTTATGCTTGCTTAAACTTACTCTAATTTACAGAGCATTTATTCAAAACAAATATTACATACCATATATAATATGGTTCGTTAATTAATTAATCAATCCATGATTGATAGCTGTCTTAGTCACTCAGCTTGGTTCATGCCAGGTTAGTTGGAGTGTGGCTGCCTTGCTTGAACGCCCAGCTGTGAAGAGATAAGCATCGCGCACCAATCAGAGAGTAATTTAAGATGCAGCTCCATGGAATCACTCATTACTATACCAGAAATACTTTGACCATAACACGTTCGCCTGTTCATCTCTGTTGCTGCCGCAGTGTTTTGGCGTGAGAATTGTTTGGAGAGCGTGAGGCTGAAGGTGAAAGCGTGTGTCACACGCCAAAAGCGTGAAAGTTGGCAACTCTGGTAAATAACCTATCGGTACTTGCTTCAACCAAGTAGAGGAGTTCTTTGTTTCTGTTTTTTTTTAAGTTAGTGTCTCCACCTAGCATTTTGACCAATAGAAAGTCCTGTTATTCACCTAGGGGTTGAGCCAGACTGTTACTATGGAAATGAAACTAAACACAGATCACGATGACAATTCTTCACATAGTATGCATGCTCTTGGTTTAGTTTAAATTGATATACTGATATACTTAATATACTGATATAATTGATATACTGTACTACTTAATGACATGGAAATGTACGAGAACATTCTCCGTCTGGGCAGAGGAGGAGCAGCAGATGTATTCCTGATGAGGCATGTAGAATCCAAGAACCTGTGTGCAGTGAAAAGAATACAAGCAGATAACTCCAGGAAAACCAAGACCAAAGAGGCAATCTTAAAAGAGGTTGAAATCATAAGGAGACTGAAGCACCCCCACATTATAACATGCAGTGAAGCTTTCTCAGATGATGGATTTATCTACATAATCATGGACTACTGTGATGGTGGGACATTGGATGACAAAGTCAAAGAGAGAAAAACTGGGGAGTATTTCACAGAACAGATTATAATGGAGTGGTTTGTACAGGTCACCATGGCAGTTAAATACATACATGCAGCAAAAATCCTTCACCGGGATATCAAGACCTCAAATGTGCTTTTAACAAAGAAAGGCGTGGTGAAGGTGGGGGACTTTGGGATATCTAAAATAATGAGCAACACAGTGGACATGGCTCGTACGTGTGTGGGTACGCCCAGCTACCTCAGTCCTGAGCTTTGTCAGGACGTCCCATACAGCTCCAAGTCTGATATCTGGGCTCTGGGTTGTTTATTGTATGAAATCTGCTCTCTTCAACCACCATTCTCTGCCACAAACCTCCTGAGTTTGTTCTACAAGATCATGAACGGAGAATACAGCCCTGTGCCCAACTTGTATTCAGACAACATCCCCTCTCTGATTCAGGGAATGCTCTGCCCCGTCCCTGAGAACAGACCCACTGGTGCTGCCATACTGGGCGTTCACTATGTGCAAGAACATCTCAGAGAGTTTGTTAAGCACAGGGAGATGACAATGTTAAACCTTGATTCCAAATCCATATACCTTTCCAGAGGAGACTTAGTTTCTGTGAGCACACCTGGAGATGAGAGCTGGGACAAGAGCACAGAGGGGAGGGGAGTTCCTCCCACACTCTCTCACACAGAGAAGGAGAGGGAGGACAGTATTAATGCCTGCCCCAGTGACACTGGAGAAGATGATGTGGTCAGTGTTGGGGGCCAGTCTGACTACTCTGAGGACTTTGATGATGACCAGAGCTGGTCCTCTACAGAGGAACACTCCACTCCTTTGAACTCTATTATGGAGGATGTGTCTATGGAATCCAATGGTAACGCAGAGAAAGAAATAACAACCATGAAACCATGAAAATGCTTCCTGAATAAGTTATTTTTATTATATTCCAGTGGATCACCAACTCTGGGTCTGGAGAGCTACTGGGTGTGCATGTGTTTGTTCTATGCTAATGCTGACACACCTGATTCAATCAATTAATGTTTTGTCAATTAGCTGAATCAAATGTGTTAGCAGAGATCTGGAATAAAAGCCTGCACACTCTGGAGGAAGCCCTCCAGTTCCAGGCCTGGTTATCACGTGTGCTTTATCACAGATGTTCAATATTGCTATCATCAGATTTGTGATCTGATGTCTGTCTTCGACCCTTTGTTTGCAGTGAGCCTTGAAGGGATGGGCCATGGTGAGTATCCTGATGACTTTGAAGCGGAGGAGGAGAGGAGGAAAAGGAGGATGTGATGAGTGTAGTCCAAAGTGCCCGCTCTGCCCTGGAGCTGACAAGGAGTGGTGATGACATATTAGAGGAGAGTTTCAGCTGAGGGATGCGGGAGGATTGTCCGTCACACTGAAGGTCCTGCAAGAGAGATGCATCATGGGTGAGCACATCATCCATAGTGGGGAAAAGTTGTCAGTTGGTAGAAAATGAATAGATTCATTGCATCGACTGTTGACTGTGTGTGTGTGTGTGTGTTTTTCTTTTCTTTTTTCAGAGGACATTGGACCCTCCCTCCACAAGGAGATCAGTGGACAATTGGAGAACGGCCTCTGCTCAGAAGACCTGCAACCACACTTTGCACACACATTAGGACCAGACCGCCTGGAAACCTGCCATCTCATATTTACTGTTGACCAAGAGGCAGCATAGAGCAAGCAGAGCAGAGAGCAGCATAAAGCAAATCTGGGAGTAAAGCCCCAAACCTGGACATTTGATCCCCATCACTTTACCTTTTGATATACCACCAACTTATATTGTAGAAATATTAGTCATTATGGTTCTTAACTATTTGAACAGCAGGTAGTACTATGAGGGTTTCAATTTGAACAGGTTTGAGTGTGGACATACTGTTGTAGGTAAAGCCAGTGCATGTCAAAACTGAGATGTGATGTTATATTTGTAGGCAGTGATGAAAATTGAATTAATTCACTAGGGGAAACCTGGTGGCTTCAGAGGTTAATTGAATTGGAGTTGGAAGTGTTTTAACACCAAAAACAAGTTCTTATGGGTTCCCCATTTCCACTACTGCTTGGATGTTCAAAGATAAGAGAAAGATCATATCTGGCAGGGGGGATACCCTCAGATAAACCATGAAGTCAAGTCAGCACCACTCTGACTTCCTTTTGGCAGGTATTAAACTGTGGAGTGTTTCTGGAACGTCAGCAAGGTGATGATGAAAGTGATTTCTACAACTACAACTGCATCCATGGGCTTATAGGTTGCTGTTACTGTACAAGCACTACATTTTACATAAAACATCTCTATGTATCTATTCTTATAAAAAGTGAAGAGTGGGCCTTTTAGTGGGCCTGTCCCACATCTCTCTGTTGCAGCTATTTTGGTGCAAGTATGAGATTGTTATCTCTCGCGTTTGCAATAAGTCAACCTGTAATTTCCTGTTCGTACTTTTTTAGATTTTTTTTCTCTATTTTGAATCATAGTCAGATCTAGATCACACATCTGCATAATATGGAGATGAGTTCAAACATAAGCATATTCCACATCTATGTGGTGACCTGTCAGCTTTCTAACATTTAGTTTACATGTTGCACTTACACTGAAACACTACTTTCTAATGGACAGGAATAAAAGAACATTACCACACAACAGGAAGAGGCCCCTCTTACACTGTGGTAAAATATGTACTTAGTGCCAGATCATTTGAAATGTGCAAGACAAATTCCCTCTCTCTCTCTAAATAAGAAATAAAGTACTTTACTCTATTCTATGTTGTTTTATTCTATTCTCAAGGCCATGCACAGATGCTTCTGAATCTAAATCACTGTTCAGTTGGATGGAGGATTGGTCTGATTGAAATCTTCAGTATGTATAGGTCATTACTCTAGCGCAGCTTGTCATTGTCAGTGTCTGCTTGCTGATTCATGGTACTGTGGCAATGTGGAAAACAAGTTGGAAATTTTGGTGAGGTGACAGTCTTTGAAGGTAGCATTTGGAGTCTCCCACATTCTAAACATGAAAAGATTAATTATCTCTCAACCTTTAATAGTGTTCCATAAAGTTAACGAATGATGCAGTGCACCCTAGCAGTACAGTACTGTACTTGGTTATAAATAGATATTTCTTGCCTATGAGCTGAAATCCCACGGACTGACTTGCAGTGCCTTCGGAAAGTATTCAGACCCCTTCACTTTTAGAGTCTCCCACATTCTATTTTATTTTGTTGTGTTATAGACTCAATTTAAAATGGATTAAATTAAAAGAATTTGCCATCAATGCACACACAATACCCCAGAATGACAAAGCGAAAACATGTTTTTAGAAATTTCAGTAAATTTATTAAAATTGAAATACAGAAATGCCTCATGTGCATAAGTATTCAGACCCTTTGCTATGACACTCTTAAAATGAGCTAAAATGCAAAAATGAAGGCACTGTATGTGATAGATATTCTCACTTGATCAAGAAGTTGAAGAATAGAAGCTGTGTAACCGGAAAACTGGGGCTGATTCATATCATCACACAATCTTTCGTTACGAACACGAAATATGTGTCTGTACACACACACACACACACACACACACACACACACACACACACACACACACACACACACACACACACACACACACACACACACACACACACAAATCATGACTTTCCGAACTATTTTTCCCCATTCCACTGCTCTTACCCCTTTGTACTTTACACTCATCTGTTTCCTGTGTAGTGCACACTGATGGTGTCAAGACAAAGGTAACACATGGGAAGTAATAAGTCAATTCATTCCTATGTTCTCTCCCTCACCCACAAGCAGTTGTCTTGTTCCATCTCCCTGCAAGGGTTAGGGTTTGGGTTATCCAGTTTTAACCACTTACTTTTCAGTCAATTAATTTTGATAGATGCTTTTCAGCAGTGGGTTCAAATCCCGGATCTATTTTGTCCTATTTAACACTAAGGGCTGGTTTCCCAGACACAGATTAAGAGTAATCCTACATCTTCAATTGAGATTTTTTTGTGAAAATGTTATAAAGTTCAGGACTAGGCTTAATCTGTGTCAGGGAAACCAAACCCCTCTAGTGCCTTAAAACCGATATACCTACATGGTACTTATATAATAGCTAAGTAGGCATACTGGGTAAATACAGTGCAAGTAAACATTGTTTAATAGTTTTTACATATCTGGTGTGCAGTTTGGGTGTAGTTACACACTGAAATCTGTATATGCATTGGAATTTGGATTTTGACTAACCCTTGACTGACCCTTGCTATAGAATTATTGTTTAGGATCATTCAGTTATCTCATTGTATGTGTAGGAAGGGCGGGGTGCTTATCTTATGTTAATGCCATATATTGTAACATCCCAGTGATGAGGACACTGACGGTTCCAGTTGGTGCCAAGAAAGACTACCATTTGGCATTATCCTATCATAATCCCAAAATGCAATTAGCACCCCCATGGAGCCAAAGAGTTCACATGGATTTCTGGCTATGCATTGTGAGATGCCAGTAGCCAATAAAACCACCACACTTCCCAAAGATGGTGGGCCTGTGACACTAAACTCTCATAGAGAGACATGTGACATGGGCACACTTATGTACACATACACGCACGCACGCACGCACGCACGCACGCGCGCACGCACGCACAAAGTTATTGACTCTTGATCATTTCTTAACACAATAGAAATGCCAACATACTTGTGAATTTATTCTTGATAGTGTGTATTCTCTGTCATTTTACTTGTCCTCAGCCTGTACAGTATGTGTAATTACAATGTTGTAATACAATAATTAATGTTGTAATTACGTATCGCATGTTTGATATCATTGTCTTATAAAATATGAGACAAAAACGTTGACAATAATTGCCCATGAGAGCAGTTTAGAGAACAGTTTAAGAATGATATATATATATATTTCCAGACCAACTGGATTCACATCCAACTGTAGTCACATCCAACGCTTCCTCTCAGGCAATCACATGTTGGGAACAGAGCACAATTCAAATACGCCCAAACTCCTGCTGGCAGGAGAAAGCTACAAAATCTTTTGCTCACCTCTTAACACAATGGTTCTGAGACTCCACACAATCTTGTATTTCATTGCATTTCATCTTGCGTTTCTAAGCCCAGTAAATAAATAATTTTTTTCTCTTGTCTTGACAAATACTGGCTCTATAAACAATTAAGGAAACTTACTAAGATATTTTATAGTCATCAAATACGCTTCAGACTGACATAGGCTGACATTGTACTTCCTATGATCTGTGCTTTGAGCAATACATATTCTGGTAACGCTTATACTTCCATAGGAGTATATCTTTGATATACCTCATAAATGAGCAACATCACTTTACATGTTTATTTGCATTTCCAAGCCGCAAATATACAATATGTAACAAACTGTAGCTAAAATGTGTACCAAGTCCACAGTAGTTACACTGTTATGCTGCCATTGATGATATCGGTTGCTGCATACATTTTCTGGCCATAATCATGAAATTATGTCCAGAACATAGCAATATATTGTGAAACTGAAATCTTTACATTTCTGTAGAATTACTGCACTGTAGTTCCACAAATATGAAGGAAAGAGTTCAAAGTTGATTCACCATGCCTAGATAAAGGGTGCAAAAAGGGTGAGAGTCCTCTCTAGGTTCAGATAAAATACCCCTAATACAAACAAAAACACCACCACTCGGGAAACCCTCACAACCTCATCTTCATATGCATATATGATCTATATGACCTTCAATACTTCTTTGAACTGCAACATAAATATACCAGTACCATTGGCAAGGTGACTCTCGTTTCTGTCTCATGGGGACTCCCCTACAGTTGGCATCATCACTTAAACACTAATATATATCATACACTATGTCATCTTCAGCCAGCGGACATCCTCTTTAGAAGACCCGTGGTATATGTGCTCATTGGTTTGAAACTTCCTGAAATTGTCAGTAGCTTGGTCAGTATTTTTATTCTTCAAACTCTGTAGGCTAATGAAGTAATGGTACACATTAGAGCCTAAGAGTAACTTCAAACCCACAAGAGCGGTCCCCGACCTCAGACAACGTCAGCAGTGAGATGACAACCCTGATATGGAGAGCACAGAAATTCTGACAGCATCATTCTCCTACAGGTACAGGAGAGGAAGTTGAAAAATGCCACAGCCTCACACTGGAAAGTGTCTCGGACAGGTACTGTTTTTATCTGTGAAGTGGTTGGAAGCAGTCTAAAATAATTTTATGTGCATCAGCACATCAGCATGCAAACATGCAAGAGATGCATATAAACAGTATATATATGCAATATATATATACAGTTATATATGCAAACAGTATATATATATATACATATATATATATACATATATATACACATATATGCAAATAAACAGTATTGTTTCATCATCCTCCATTGAGGCATTGGGGTTCACTGACCAGGTCTACGGTACTTAGTACATCTCTTTATATTGAGCAAGTTTTATCTCTCACACTGGAGTCTCCTCTGTAACAGCTTCTTCATGTGAACCAGTCGGAAATAATCTCTGAAGGACTAAGTCATAGAACAACATACATTTCATTAAGTCCATCTCAAAAAGAGATCTCATAGAATGCGGGTTGGATTTTGGAATGGTTTGAAATAGGAGTTGAATTGCCCTGTATTCTGTCATTTTAGTTTTTTAAGGATAAGGCCCAATGTAAATGTTCAAGCCTCATCCTGGACTATAGTGTTGTATTTTCTCACATATTCACCTTATTTTTCTTTTCTTGTCTTGTTTCTAAAGTGCAAAAAAACTAAATTGCTTCCATGAGTCTGAAAGGTCAGCACTTTGTTTATGCAGAGGTGAACATCCTCTTGGTCAAAAATCAAATCATCAGCGACTATCATCATCATCACTAGATATTTTAAACACATACTTAAAACATTTTGATTAGTATGGATTGGAATGCCCTGTGAAAACTGATGTATTTTCCCTGATTCCTCCGGTATCGTGACATCATGGGTTCAACGCCTTCAAAACAACTTCCTGTTAGTTTACTCATAAAAGCATGAATGCAGATGATCTGATCATAATCATTTCACACTCAACAGGCTGAGAAACAGAAAGACAGAGAGAGAGAAGTGCAAAATGATGAAGTCTGTGGTTGTCTTTATCACCATGTTGTATCTCTGCCAGGCTAACTTAAACCGTGAGATCATTAACGACCTGAAAAAACTTACTCCACAAAACTTCACCTTTGTAAGTACAACTCTCTGATTGTAACACTTGATCTGTTCTGCTTGTGAGGAGGTTGAAGATGAGAGGCCATCCTTTCCTCATGGGTGCTCTCAGGGAGCACGAAGTGGTCATATACTTTCAATGCAGATAGAGAAGAATGTTCTATTCAATAATTCAGATGTTTATTTGCTTGAATGTTAAGGTCTTGACCTTACACAATGAAATAACTGTTGTTCTTTCTCCATTCCATAGCCAGCGCAAATAGATATACCTGGAAGCAAGATGCTTGCTAATGCAGTAAGTAATCCATCCTTCAATCGCCATTATTTTCAGTGTGGTCTAGGCAGTGTACTGTATCAGCTACTCAACGTTGTGGCGAAATGTAGTCTAATCAAGTTTCCTCATGTGTTTATTGCAGTCCAACTGTAAGGGGGTCTTTGCCAAAGCGCTGAAGCGCATACTGAACCAGGTTGAGCCAAAGTCGGACACAAGCCTACACAACGGACACAAGCCTAGCGAAACTCTTCTCAACAAACTGAGGAATAACACCAGTCTACTAAATACAACAGTGGTAAGAAACTGAACAGATTTGTCTTGTATACAATGTTTAGTGAAATCTTTTTGACAGACAGTACGGTAGCTCTCAGTTCTGGTTCAGGCACGGATCACATTTGTTCTCTCTCAGCTCAATGCTGCCTCACAATCCTCCTGGTTTCAATATGCAGTATGACCTGCAGCAGGGGAGGCTGGTGGAGGTAGAAATCGAGGATGGGCTCATTGTAATGTATGGAACAGAGTGAGGAATGGTATCAAACACACGTGTTTGATACCATTCTTAATTCCATTCCATGCATTACTATTACACCAGCCTCTCCTGACCAACAGTACTCTCTAACCCTAACCCTAACCCTAACCCTTCCACACAGGGTATTCAAGGTTCAACATGATGTATGTAATGAAATAGGGATCAAACTATCAAACTCACACTTAACCACTGTCTGTGTTGTTAATAAGGGAAATTAAAGAACAAAAGAAGAGCAAATATATTAAGATAACACTCTGTGACTACTAGCTAATTGTAGGCCTACATGCTTATTGCGCCATCTTTGTTTTTGTCTTTTAAAGGAGAACAGTGGCTGTCAAGAACAGTGGATGAAAAAGTACAAATGGCGAAAACCCGAAGACACCCACGTGGCCATCAATTCTTACATCAGATTCATCGAGAAGCTGAACAGATCCAAGAAAGAAAAATGACAACTTGTCTTGTATTGTAGTTGTGCCTAATTTATTTTAAATGACTAAGTTGAAATGTTCTCTTGAATGTCTATTGTTGGTGGCCTTCTCAAAGCATCTGGATTTTATCATGTGCTATTTTCTCATCAAGCATCATTGTTCTAAAATAAGTTTACTATCGACTGAAGATGAAATGACAGACAGGATACATGAATGTATGATAAGATTATTATTTATTTATTGATGATTATTTATCTGCTTATTTAATTATTTATTTATAATCTCCGGGATGAACATTCTATTGTGGATGTTGTTCAACAAATCAATGCATGTGCATTGTAAAGAAATTGACATCAATGATGTGCAAGTTGTTTTTCTATTCAGAAATATTTTACAGTAAAATTATAATTCTCAAAACGCCATGCCTCATGAGTTATAACAAACAAGAGATGACTGCACAAATGGCTTGTTTTCATTTGTCAGTAGAGGATTATACATAGTGCTGCACATACAACAGGAGAGTTCAGATACACTTACACATAATAGGTCCTAGATGTTAGTTTATTTAACATGCCTTTAACCAGGTTCCCTTTCTAAAGTCCCTTGGGATCAGAATCTCTTTTTGAATGGAGAGCAGAGAGAATAAGGCAACTTCATACTGGAGGTCATCATAGCCACAAAGGAGAAATGTTTCTCCTCACATCAATGAATATTCTAGAACATCGTTCCAAGATGTTACTGGATCTGACACTGATCAAACCTTTATGAAGATGATCAAATGTTAATAGATTTCTATATTCTGACCTGCGTAGAGAGAGAAGGTGAAGCTAGAAGTTAGTTTTACAAGACAGTGAGATGAGACATGATAGCTTCACTGTACACAACAAAGTTCACCACCTCCACATATGCAGTGTATATTGACCCAGATGTACAAAGCAGATTTATAATGTATCAAAAATGAATTAATTCATAATTACATAACCCAGCATCCTCTCTGAGAGTATGGAGAAAGCTCTCTGCAACGCAAAGCTGGTTCTTTTATTTATTCTACCCATCTGGAGAGGGGTGAGGGTTCACACACACACACACACACACACACACACACACACACACACACACACACACGCACACACACACACGCACACACAGGAGAGGGTGACATAGAGGGTGACGCACAGACACAGACACAGACACAGACACAGACACACACACACACACACACACACACACACACACGCACACACACACACGCACACACAGGAGAGGGTGACATAGAGGGTGACGCACAGACACAGACACAGACACAGACACACACACACACACACACACACACACACACACACACACACGCACACACGCACACACAGGAGAGGGTGACATAGAGGGTGACACACACGCACGCACGCACACACACACACACACACACACACACACACACACACACACACACACACGCACACACACAGGAGAGGGTGACATAGAGGGTGACACACACGCACGCACGCACGCACACACACACACACACACACACACACACACACACACACACACACACACACACACACACGCACACACACAGGAGAGGGTGACATAGAGGGTGACACACACACACGCACGCACGCATGCACGCACGCACACACACACACACACACACACACACACACACATGAGAGGGCGACATAGAGGGTGACACACACACACGCACGCACGCACACACACACGCACGCACACACGCACGCGCACACACACACACACACACACACACACACACACACACACACACACACACACACACACACACACATACACACACACACACAGGAGAGGTAGACATACACATATGATTCCATACCCAAAACCCAACTCATTTCATTTTTAGTTTTTTCCACTGCACGCTTTTTTTCTTTTCTTAGGGTGAATAGGTAACTGTCATCCTCTATCAGCTGAGTGCACTCTACAGTTTCATCATGCCTTGAATAATTCCACTAAAATTCTTGGAGATTTTGACACAATCAAATCTGGCACAAGGACTACAGGATGACTGACGCATTGTGTGAAAAGTATCCACTGATAGTTCTGGTATGTCATGACTGTGCTCTTACAACATCTCTCTGTCACTTTAATCTCATGCACCTCGGAAAAATGATTCCACTCGGGGCTCTCGTTGCCCAGTAACCAAGGGCCAAATTGTACTGTCTGAATCACTTATTCACAAGCTTTTCCGTGCTGTGATTAGATCCATACACAGTTTTACAGATGTACAGCCAAAGCCTGTTCCAAAGCAATGACACTTTTGGGAAACACTGGTGTAAACTCTCCTTAACTACTCATTGACAGCAACCTTGTGTGTCTCTCTGTTGAATGCAGCCCTGAATGCATCCTAGTGCTACTAGACAATCACACTGATGAGAGGTCTGCAGCAGCTATCTTTGAACTGGGAACAGGAGTGGGCTGAGCAGCTGCAGCTTTGAACCCTAGACGCCACTCTGGGTCAGACTGGAGCCCTGTGTCGCTGGTCAGTACGCAGCTGTACATCTATGACCTCATCTACGACCTCTGAACTCTGACCCCAGGCTCACTGTGTCTTTGATTCCCTTTAAAGCTCCAGCTTCCTGCACTCAGGGTTGGAGGCAGGGTGGAGGGCTGGGCTGTTCCATGACTGTGGGTAATATCCCCAGTATTGATACTGTGATGAAAGCTTAAGGGACTTTAACACGTGGTATTGGGCTGCCAACTGTGATCATATGAGGAAGGAAACAAAGAACAGTCTAGCTATTTGTGAGTAGACGTTTGGCTGCTACAGTCACTACATAGCACATGCCTCTGTAGAAGTAATATCTGGATGTTGATTTAAATGTTGATGTTGTAAACTCAATCAGTTTGGTGTGTTCACATTATGAATTATGATATCTGTAGGTGCGTTCTATGGCCTGACTCTAGGGGAAGAGGAGAGGGAGCTTCAGATGAAGTGCCTCTTCTCTGAGGTATGTAATCACTAATCAGCGAGTCAGCCGTGGTGATCAATAAGGAATTGTACATAAAAGATAAATCAAAGCCAGTCAGGTGTCGCCTCTCGAATGCATTCTCATGGAACCTAGGGTAATTCTTTTTTGCAACAAAGGGAGAAGGTCTTTCCAAGGATGTGCATTTTTTTTGTTGCTGAGGATAAAACATGAATCTGATTCTGTTTCTTTCTGACACTTGCTTTTTAGTATGATTTATTCACTCAGTTTTGGACTGGTGAAATACAGCGGATGTGGTTTGCGGTGTGATACTTCCATTGGTTGTGAATAATGGTTGTATTTTTCACTATTGTAACTCAGAAAACACAGTACAAAAAGCATTATCAATCAGCAAAGGTTGTGATATAATGAGTGATATAAAATTAGTGTGTCATTTTACACATAGATATCTGAGATTTATTCAGCCTAGATGATCCTATTACCATAGCAGCATTTACCCCCAACAGGATCTACTGTGTGGGGGGTGAAGAAAGAGAGCAAGGAAATAAATGGCACATGTGGGAAATCTACAGGAACCGCTTAGCCATCAGCGAGTCTGAAAAATGCATCCCAAATGACTTTACAAAACACATAACAATCCCTCACACCTTGAACTCTTCCCCCCACCCCCGACCCTGTAGAAGCAGTCACCCAACACTGTTTCTTAGGTATGGAGGATGGATAGGCCCACACTCCTGCTGTACTGCATCACTCGTACAACAGAGGAATGGGCCCTGCTGCACCACTCTGCATTGTCTATGCCACACACCCTTCACTACTCCATCAGGCAGGAAGCCAGGGGCGAAACACAGGCTGAAGGGGACTAGAAACACTTTTAATCTACAAGTTAAATCATCCAGAGAAATCAGAATAAGATGTCAACCATTTGGGGGCGCTTAGTGGCGTAGCACACTAATGCGTTTACCACGTAATCGCAAGGTTCCTGGTTCGATTCCGACCCTCGACCCTCGATCTTGCATGTAATCCCTCCTCTCTCTCCCATCCTTCCTGTCAATCTCTACTGTCTCTGTCCCAATAAAGCAGAAATGCCCTAAAAACATATTTAAAAAAAAAAAAAAAAGAAGATGTCAACCATTTAGGGTGTGTGTGGAGGGAAGATATTAATAAGATGCCTCACATTACTACAATACTTATGGTACAATATTTAAGGCGATTTGCTGCAGACATTCTTAAAGTTACAGCAACTTTATTTCCTTTGCATTTCTGCAAGAATGGACGCATGCAGAGAGATGGATGTTTTGGAGGCTGAAAGGAGGATAGACTTGTTTTTTTTTCTCTTATAATTTCTGTCAGAATAAGTTATATCACCCAGATGAGACTTCTGCATATACAAGTCACTAGCTGTGGTTGCTGCCTGCCACGTGTGTGTTGCTCTGCACATGAGATGCCTGCTCTTCTAGCTGGGAAAAACAACGGGGGGTATGACAGATATTGTCAAGATTTTATATTTGTGGAGTGCACAATTTATCAGCTAGACATGAATATTTCAAAAGTGATGGCAGTGAAAGAAGGTGATTTTGGTGTGCACATGAAATTCTAAGGATGGAGAGAGAGGAAAGGGAGAGTTTCTGATGTCTAATATGCTGGCTAGACATTAAACTGTCTTTTACAGACAACCTAGAATCTATTCATTACTGATTCATTGTCTGTCCTCTCCTACCCTCAGGTCACATCCTCCACAGACGGATGAGTAGTCCTCCCTCCATCTCTCTACCTTTACTATTCTCTCTCTCCATTAGGTGGCCTCAGTGACCCACTGTCCACTGCAAGCAAATGTCAGAAAAAGGTCAGTGAGACCTTTGATGTAATTAATTTACTCACTTTCACAAAGAGAAGCCTACCTTGCTGGTAAATTCATTTTTTATTCAAAGAAATGTGTATAACACCCATTCTCTCAAAGGAGGTTATATTTGTATCTGAGAGAACAACATCTAGAAGGCTTAGAATAACATTTTGTAAACACTATAGTGGTGGATAAGGATGGAGTCAAACCACAGATCACCATGGGCGCAAAAGACCCGAGCTTCCACATTACCGGAATGACAGTACGCAGGGGGAACGACTGACAACCGTCACATGGTATCACCTTCACTTTGATTTCTTTTGAATGGACTAACGTCACGGGCCGGGTGTGAAACGGGGTCGCCGGTGTCCGAGAGACGTCGTTTTGTGTTCTGCCCGGGGACTAGCGGAATCCTTGCGCGAGAGCAGCGTTGCGCAAAAGGACTTTTCGTGCGCAGCTAGAACAACTGTTATAAAGTAGAACTATTACATGAAATTATAATTTCGTTCTTTCACCTCTCATTATTTTAGGAAAAGTCACAATGTAAAGGCTACCGGACGTGTGATAGCATGATGGTTTTTTTTCCTGAGATAGCCTATGCTATCTCAGGAAAACAGCTTCATGATTATTTGCAGTTTCTGAATGAGCTAATTCTCGCGCCATGGAGTTCACATGGGGAATAACGGTGTATTTCCAAAGACATACTTTTCGATGCTGCTCCAAGGATTCTCCTAACGTGTCCTGCAGATCGGTGAGTATAGCCCAGAATGAAGTGAGTGTGCTTTGACATTGAGTGGTGACTGTGTGTTTGTAACCCACGCAGTTTTTCTAAGGCTAAATTAGAGGAAGCAAACTATGTATTAGGATCTAAAGACGGAATAGAAATATGATGGTCATCACTCTACGGAGCAGAAGGTCATATTCCGTGCGTAAAAACGTCATAACCTGCAATGTACTGTGTCAGAGATGGCTTTAGTACCATGTTTTTTGTATAGGATATACAGTATAACTATATCAGATTAGTTGAGTTAGCCTACGAATAGAATAGACGCATCATGTTCTGTACAACCCCAGCGCAATGTCTATGGAAAGGTGTGGAGTAGAGTAAAACAGTTATCAGAGCAGGGGCAATTTAAGAGGATATCACCACAGTGCTTTTGAACTTGAGTGAGGAACAAAACGGTTTACTATTTTCAGAAATATTCTTTGTGACACTGCACCACCATGTTTTGTCATTTATTGCATTGACACTCCTCCTCTCTTATCCCCAGTGCTGATGATGATAGTGCCAGTTCAGTAAGCCTGTGAGTGGACTGCTGAAGTTATGGGATATTTCACACAAGGGGATTTCACATGGCCTTTACAGAGGCTGGAATAGGAGATTTAAAACCCACTGATATCCCTGAGGGAACATGTGCTAGCATCCACCCTTGATGTACAAAGGATGTCAAAACTGATACACAAAATCAGGAAGAATGTCCTCCCTAGGGAGAATTTGCCTGGAAGGTTATCATTTATCACGAGATACAAACAAACACACATCGGAAACACTGCTTTGGATGGAAGGGAGAAGCCCGCTAGGGCTCCTATTATTTAATGCTTCACTATGAAGCAGCCTCACTCTCAACAATGAGCTGAAATATCACGTCCCCCACCCACACGCTCCCAGCAATGGATCTGATGAACTTCACCACCGTCATCGACAGCGGCCTATTGGACGACACCTCATCTGGCCGCGTCCTGACTGGCTGTTTCCTCTCCCTGCTCATCCTGACCACCCTACTGGGGAACATTCTGGTCTGCACTGCCGTCACCAAGTTCCGCCACCTGCGCTCCAAAGTCACCAACTTCTTTGTGATCTCATTGGCTGTTTCGGACCTCCTGGTGGCCATCTTGGTGATGCCATGGAAGGCGGTGACGGAGATCATCGGGTTCTGGCCATTCGGAGCATTCTGCGACACCTGGGTGGCCTTCGACATCATGTGTTCCACGGCCTCCATCTTGAACTTGTGTGTGATTAGCGTGGACCGATACTGGGCTATCTCCAGTCCGTTCCGCTACGAGAGGAAGATGACGCCCAGAGTGGCGTTTGTGATGATCAGCGTGGCCTGGACCCTGTCTGTTCTCATCTCCTTCATTCCTGTGCAGCTCAACTGGCACAAGGCCCAGACTCCTGCCTCTACCACACCCCCAAGCTCCTCTGGCCTCCCAGGGGCCAATGCTACATCAGGGGCCCGTGGCCCAGAGAACTGTGACTCCAGCCTGAACAGGACCTATGCCATCTCCACCTCCCTCATCAGTTTCTACATCCCTGTGGGCATCATGGTGGCCACCTACACCCAGATCTACCGCATCGCCCACAGGCAGATCAGGAGGATCTCCGCTCTGGAGAGGGCAGCCGAGAGTGCCAAGAACAGACACAACAGCATGGGAGGAGACTCCAGCATTGCCGAATCCGAGAGCTCCTTTAAAATGACGTTCAAACGGGAGACTAAAGTCCTCAAGACGCTGTCAGTGATCATGGGCGTGTTTGTGTGCTGTTGGCTGCCCTTCTTCATCCTCAACTGCATGGTGCCCTTCTGTGAACAGTCACCCCCTGGAGGCAAGGAGGCCTTCCCCTGTATCAGCCCCACCACGTTTGATGTGTTTGTGTGGTTCGGCTGGGCCAACTCCTCCCTCAACCCCATCATCTACGCCTTCAACGAAGACTTCCGCAAGGCGTTCTCCATCCTGCTGCGCTGCCACAGACTCTGTCCAGGGGGTCACGGCGTAGAGACGCTCAGTCTAAACAAGAACTGACTGATTGCTCACAGTGTTTTTCCATCCTCATTGCAAAGGGCGTGTGTTGTTCTCATGGAGAGCAGGCAGCCTGATGAGTGCAGTGAGGTTCCCTTTTGCAGTGAGTACAGTCTGCCTGTGAGAGCAGTGTGTCTGTCAGTGAATGCAGGGTGCCTGAGAGTCATTAGTAGACCATTTGCAGTGGCCATGTCATACTCTAGCAGTGTCCCTGCCTGGACAGTGGTGCAGCAGTGGAGGTTGGTGGAGGTAGAAATTGGAAGACGGCTCATTGTAATGCATGGAATGGAATTAGGAATGGTGTCAAACACGTGTGTTTGATACCATTCCTCATTCCGTCCCATGCATTACAATGAGCCCGTCCTCCGATTTCTACCTCCACCAGCCTCCAGTGTGGTACAGTGAGTCCAGTGAGAGCAGTGTCACTGGCCCTGAGAGCTGAAGAAGGAGCTGGAGGAGAGGGGATTTTTGATTAAGACTCTCTCCTGCCACGCAAGGGAACTGGGAGAGTGGTGCTGACACGCCTCTGGGAAAGATAATCCTGGGACTGGGCAGCACACAACCTAATACTGTCAGACCCTGCTCCCTCAAACATCACATCACGCACACACACACACACACACACACACACACACACACACACACACACACACACACACACACACAATGCAACACACACCCTAATACATGTGCAGTATGTATGTAGATGTGCAGTACAACAGGCGCTGCTCCTACAAGCATCATAGAGTTTATGACTCAAACCAAATCATATTTATATACTGTATAAATAGACATGTAAATTAATCCACAAGTGACTTAAAAACACTACATCAAACAGAGCTATTGCTGACTGCTGAGACTTGATTTTAGACATGACATTGGGTGCGTTATTGTCAAACCAACAGAATGTTCAAAAGAGAGGACACTTTATTCTGAGCTGGAATGCACATTTCCTAAACAAGTGAAAGAATTGTGTAGAATCGCGGGAGAATATATAATGCTTTGCAAGGTGTTCTCTTGAACACAGCAACATTAAGTGTTTTGTTATGGATATTTGGTTATTATATGGTTATTATTTCATAATAACAGGTCCATACCAATACTGTCATAGTTTTAATTCATGGGCCGTATCTTGCTCTGAATCCAAATGATTGACAGCTGATAATAATAACCAAATTGACAAAGTAGCCTATGAATTATTTAATGACAAACACCTGCACCATTTGCAGAATTGTCATGACTATCCAAACGTGTTTTTTGTATAAATGAAGTGCTCATCTTACAGTGTACTGTACATTGTGTCCTGTGATTGTTCTAACACATTACCAGGTGGCCTGTCAGTAGATACTCGTCTTAAGAATATTATAAAAACAATTTTCTTGTTGTTTTTTTGTCTTCATAATAGGTCTCCCATCATTACGTTGTGGTCTGGTAAACGACTCTATGATTGTTATGACACAGAAATTGAGATCATTCCGCTTTTTGTATTATTTTTTGACAGTTTTTTGATTGCACTTGAGTGTACATAAGTAATACAGCACACCAAAATGCATAAGTGTACAAT
>NC_139669.1:9594090-9654090 GCF_951799395.1 Argentina silus
CCTTTCTTCTAGATACATTTCTTCCTTAAATGTATTTACTATGGGTACTAATAAGGCATTATACAGTATCACGTAGTATGACGACAAATGAGTCCCAAAAGACATGGCGAAAACCAGGCGTGTTTGGGGTTCTGCTCTGTGCATGTGAACAGGGGATTATCAGAGTGGCAGGAGAGCACAGACAACCACTCGGCAATTCACTCCAGTTCTAGTGTCACCGCGGTAACAAGCTGAACAAACAGTGCCTCACAGGGAGGTAGGAAGAAGGAGAGAGAGAGAGAGAGAGAGAGAGAGAGAGAGAGAGAGAGAGAGAGAGAGAGAGATAAGACCAGACAGTCAAGACAAGACATGAGAGGCTAGGTCCCAGGAATAGAACCACCTCAAACATTCATTATTGCTGTGATGCTTGTGTGTCTGTGATGATGCTGCTGCTGCTGGCCCTAAATTCCATAGGATGGAAGCAGACAGCCGACATGGGGCTATTTCTGGCTCCAGCACAGATGAATGGTTATGTCAGAGAGAAACTCAGCGGAATCTGTGACCCTCTGGAATAGGACAGGTTCAGATGGGACATACAGGGACACACACACACACACACACAACACATGCGCATACGCGCACGCACACACACATGCACACACACACACACACACACACACACACACACATACACACACACATACACACACACACACACAGGCCTGCATGATCACAAGGGTTTTTGGCAAGCCTGAGCACTGATAAGCAACAGAGAGTCTGGCTCACAGAGACACACACACACACACACACACACACACACACACACACAGGGACACAGCTGGAGGGAGTGTGGGAATCCAGGTTTAGAATTCAAGCGCACTGAACATCGGAAGCAATCCGTCATGTGCCCCTACTCAAACAGAGCAGAAAACACCTCTCTCCATCTCTCCCACGCAGTCATCCAAGTCAAGGCTTCACCGCAATAGCTTAAAAAGGGGCTTGATCTCACCTGTCAGTTATATGAGATCAGTGCAGAATACGGAGGAGAACGAGGGGAAGGAGACACTTTTCTTTATTGAGATACAGTATCCCTAGAGTGCAGGAGAGGCTGGTGGAGGTAGAAATCGGAGGACAGGCTCATTGTAATGCATGGTGTTTGACACCATTCCTTATTCCATTCCATACATTACAACTGTCCTCCTGTTTCTACCTCCTGTTTTTCACCCCTGCGAGAGTGAGAGGTAGCATGAAGACAAACAAACTGTTGTTCCAACAGATACTGTCGACCACAGATATCATACAACAATTCTGTTCTATCGCTATGCTGTTGATCACGTTGACAAAGAAATAACACAGTAATTGCCGTAGACACCTCATTATGACAGCTGGTGACAGATGACCAAGTACTAAGTGTGTTGTCATGACCTGTCATGACCTTTGTATTATGTCATCCCAATGACAGCTCTATCTAATGGCCTTACGACACACTGCATCAAGTCAAGCACGACGCTGGAATCACAAATGAAACAATATCCGGTGGGCAGATACGAATCAGTGAAGCAGGAGACTCGGTCCGAGACGCCACCCGCTTCTTAGACCATCTCTCTTCCTCCGAGCGACGCTTGGCACTGAGGCGTGGCTAAGTGCCCCGATACACGATTGATCTTCCGATTAAAGAGCCAACGTACACTAATCCATGGAGACACTTCGAAGTGATTGGTCACCACTTTGTCCCACAAAACGGGCCACATTATTTCATTGTCAGATGCTCACAGTGAAAATGCATTACCTTTTGAAGACTATTATCCTTGAAAGGTGGATTAAGAATTAAGAACAAAGTGTATTGAGACCTTGGGAAACGTCGTAGTACATTTCACAAGTTCTCAACGCTCTGAAAGCACTTTTAATGGTATAGGAAAAAAACTCCCCCTGATTCACCACCCACGTGTAGCAGCCCCCACCTGAAGCCAGCGTTGCCATTTAAGGGTTGATGTTAACCATAGCCTATAACTAGGAGATTGTGTGTGGGAGAGGAGGAGGGGAGGATTTCTCCAGAGTAGTGTGTTAATCTGCTCTGTTTCCCAGCTTAGCCTGGACTGCTCTATTCATCACTAATTCAGTGTGTGACTAAACTCCCAGGCTTAGCCTGCTTCGCTAAATCATATGCTTTATGTGACACAGTCAACATTGAATTTGTTGACATGTAATTGCTAAAAATACTTCCACGTTACTCCAGTAAGACTTTTACAGACTGCTTATTCGACGTTAATAATACTGCAGTGCCTGAAGAGCTATTAATATGGAATCATATCCAGTCCCCAATCTCCAGAATCAGAATATGTGAACAAAGTGTGATTAAGCCACTTAGAAAGCATTTGATTAAACCAAAGCGTTTCCCATTACTCCTTCTGACAGGCTCTGTGAGCCAGACTCTCTCTGTTGCTTATCAGTGCTCAGGGTTACCAAAAGCCCTTTTTCACATCTAGGCCTGTGTGTGTGTGTGTGTGTGTGTGTGTGTGTGTGTGTGTGTGTGTGCACACGCGTGTGTGTGTGTGCATGCGTGCCTGTGTGTCTGTCTGTGTGTGTTAATCACGGAGAACTGTTAGAAGGCTAGTTCTGCTTCAGTACAATGGGGGCCATAGGGGAGATTGATGACTCATTGGATCTCAGGAGACAATAGCGGACGTGGTAGATTTGTAAGGAGACATGCAGGATGGCGAAGGCTGCAGATGGCAGTGCTCTGGCAAGACTCTGGCAGGGGAAACCGCCTACAGGGCAATGTATGGATGTTACTGAGAGATTGCTATTGAAGTTGACATTGGCCTGTCCCCTGCAGCACAGTTATCTCAGAACAAAACAAGATGTTGACTCCTAAAGGTATGGGATTCTACTATATTCACACTTTACAAACGAACGAAAGATCTCTTTTGCTTGAAAACCTCACTTGCTGTATTTTGTGATTAGATCTTTGTATGTTTGCGTTTATCTACCATATGGAGGAAATGTGATTTCACACTCTGTCAGTTTCAAAGGTTCACAAAAGGAGCCAAGACCAGAAGAGTTTATCTCTGGACATCAGAGGAACATCAATGCACTTCAGGACCAGAGACACAATCAGCAACCAGCACTGAGAACTGGGTTTCCTCACAGGGGGTAAGAGCTATTTTCCAATCATGAGCCTTTGGAACAATAACAATCCATGGGAGGCGTGTGCGTGTGCGTGTGGGTGTGCTTGTGGGTGCATTTGTGTGTGTTTGTGTTTGTGTTTGTGTGTGTGTGTGTGTGTGTGTGTGTGTGTGTGGTGCACATTGTGAACCTCAGAGCAATCACACTTGAAAAATATGTTTTTTCCCACAAAGATCCAACAGTGAGTTATTTATCCTCTGATGGCTTCTCTCCCCTCGCGCTGGTACCCTTGACTAAGTACACTTCATCTTCACCTTTCATCCTCAAACAGCCAGGACTCTGGAGACTTTTGTCTTTTTTACCCCCTTTAAAAGACAAAAGGGGTCTGGATATTCTTTTCTTTTTCTTTTTTCTTTCTCTGCGCCTGAAAAGGTTCATGCATTTTGCAGTCTGTCTGACACGCCTCCCACCAAGGCCGGAGCAAGCAGGGGCATTGAGTGTTGGTTTAATTTTAGGCCTGTGAATGTTTTATACATGGTTACAAGCTCGTGGCTAGGTCCTCTCAACCTTGCTCTCTCATCAGAAAAAAAATGAAATAAAAGGATGTGTGTACATGAGAACGTTTGCTGCCTGGGGTGTGGAGACACTAAAGTGCAAGACCTCATTGAGTGCAACATCGTCCCCATCATTGACATCACTGTCTGTCTGGGATAGAGAGAAACAGGCCTCAGCATCCCTGGATGGCCAGCTGAAGGAGCTGAGATCTAACATTCTCAGACAAGACAGAAATAGCTGAGGGGAATTTAATACTCATGAGTTTTAGAGCATTAAGGCTTGTGCGTGTGCGTGTGTGTGTGTGTGTGTGTGTGTGTGTGTGTGTGTGTGTGTGTGTGTGTGTGTGTGTGTGTGTGTGTGTGTATGTGCGTGTGTGTGTGTGTGTGTGTGTGACTGCGTGTGTGTTTGTATGTGTATTTACAATTGAGTTAAGATCAGGCTTCCTCTGTGAGGGGTCTGTCTGACTAGAGGACACTTGCTTTTTGGGGTTGCTGTTTTTTCCACATTTTGTGACAAAAGTACTTATAAAAAGTGCTATAGGAACAGACTTTAATAGGTACATTGAAGAGAATAATGGTTTTCTACCAGTATCACATACAGAGAACTGTACAAGTGGCAAGGCTCTTGGCCTCTGTGCTCCAACCTACTGTAGCATGTGATGCAGATTCACTTCTTCACTTTAAGTGGAAATGTAAGGGAGAGATGCTGGAAGACAGATCAGAGAGATAATGGCAGAATAAGAAGATGTGGCTGGTTACAGAACCCAAATCTCTAGCCGCCGAGAGATGGAGGATAAAGCTGGGATTGTTTTATGAAACACACCTGTTCAGCAGCTTTGAAGACAAGATCAAAGCGTCTCCCCTAATGATACCACTTAAAAAAAGTATCTTTCTTCACTTCTGACTGTCCTAGGTGTAATACCTACTCTCATTCATTTCCTTTTATGTCACATTTACGATACAATACTGGGGCCCTTTTGAGCATTGATCTTCAAATGTGTGTTGTTGTTGTTTTTTCCTTTTTCCTGTTCAATGGAGCGCTAGTCTGCTCTGCTCCCGAGTGCAATTTACACTGAAACCCTTCTCAATCACCCTCTCACTCATCCATGGACGGGAGGGGAGAGGACAGCTAGGAATACATCAGTCACTTGCATCACACAGAGAGGATGCAGAGTTCAGGGGCTTTGATTTGCTTTTCTATGGCAAAAACCTGCTACGGGCTAGACAAATGTAATGGAATTGTAAAAGTAGAGAGACATTGAATTCCGGTTAATGTCATGTACAATGAAGTTGGTGCTCTCTAATGTTAGGAGAATGCATCGCTGGAAAGCACAGGAGAAGAGGAGAGGAGAACACACACACACACACACACACACGCACGCTTTGTGTCAGATGTAAGAGACCTTCAGGATTAAGTGTATATTTGTTGTTTATCTTACTGAAGTATGAGAAATGAGGCTAATGGCTGTCTTGGCAAGCTTGATACTGATCTCAGAAAGTCTCACACAACCAACATCTGCCCCCTACTGGTTAGACAGCTGCTACAACATGACTGTACATCATACACTAACCTGGTCTGATCTTTTATTCACTGAAGCATTCATGATGAGGCAAACAACTGTTATCTAACTCAAAGGAGTTTAAAATGATACATGCTGATAAACTCTTAATATGTCTAAAATTACATCTGAGATGTTTCTTGAGATGTACAGTATTCGATAAACAAATAGTACAGTTATGCAAATGATAATTAATCTGGAAAACGAGTTGCAGTTACTGTACTGAAGTGAATAGAGAGGTTATTTCTACATCTAGTGGACCTTTGGAGTATTGCACGAGGCAAAAGCAAGATGATGATTATGGTTTTTGACAACTGAAACAAACTGGGATATACTATGACTAATGCTGATAATTCATGAGTAAAAGCGACTTCATGCGACTGGAAACAGAGTGAATGACAAACCAGTATGGGAACAAATGAGAGTTGTCCGTTATCTCAGGTAGTCTGGGCCACCTGAGCCTGTGAGAATGTGCCTGTCTCCCCAATTTGAGTTTCCCTAAAAGACTCATACTGAACTCCTGGGTAATCTAAACCATCAAGAGAGCTCGCTATCGGCCTAATGCCGGGTTTCATTTCAAAATGGAGGCAGGGAAATGGACTGTGAAATATGTGCTAATAGTCGCAAGACTCCACAGGGTTCTGTTCTGGGCTGCCAGTGAGCTGCTTAGTGAGGAGGAGAGAGTGAACCCACTCATATAATGTCCTCAGTTCGTTATCGTTAAGTACACAAGTACAATTTCACACAGCGCTGGAATAAAAATCACAGGATAAGCACAATTAAGCCGGGGCTTGCTTGAAGTAGAGCCTGGCATTCTGCAATTTTAGAGAGTTCAGGGACAAAACAGGGGGGGGTTCATTAAATCATTAAAGGTCTACAGTTTATGGATACAGTTTAACTCAATACATAAGGCATAGTCTCTGTGCCAGCCAGCAACATGGAAAACACATGTTAACAATCAAATGAAATGCAAGATGTGTTATTTGCAGAAAATGTCAAATGTTCTTGTAAATATAATTCTATGTGTTTAAAGTAAGGCACAACACCTCTTCATTTGGCCACCCAGTTGACCCACACACACACACACACACACACACACACACACACACGTATCCATGTTATTACAGAGATAGAACAGTACAGCTCCAGGCCATAGTATGACTCTAGGCTTTTAGACATTCTTTCTTCTAAGCACTTTGGAGAGATAAGGGAGCTAAATAGCACAGTGATCGGCTTACTGTACACTGTATGTTATGGTTCGTCATGTAATGACACCGTTTAATTAATTTCTACTAAGACCACCAGCATGAAAGAGAAAACCACAGAGGGGCAACTTCAAAGCCTCCAAAGATTATCAGCCGACTGGTTAGACCTGCCTAACCCCTTAACTCAATCTAAAAAGAATTAAGTCACTACCGGCCACCCTCTGAGTTTGTGGAGTGAGTCGGCCCAATGCTACGGTCATTTTCATCGAAGCAAATAATCAGATGATGTATTATAATTAATCATTAAACCACTTAAATTAAGATGTTGTTATTCATCTTAATAGCAGTGCTCCTGTTTAAATACAGTGTAGCCTGAATCTATATGGAAAAGTGAGTCAAATATTATAATTTAATAAATGAGAAATAATGATAAAATTCCCTCAAGAAAACTAGCATCAATTACTCGGGCTAAAAATAAATACAGTAATACTTTTATGAAGAGCTGGTGAAGGTTATTGCCAAACACTGAATCAGAGGACAAAATATAATTTTCAACATAGAACATTTAATTGGTTCTGTCAAAAAATATGAAAAATTGACACTTCACAAATGGATATACAAGTCATAAAATATATATTATATTTATTTAATAAATATTCAGCACTAAAATGGGGCAATCTGGGATTGGTACATCAATTTTTAGGCTTTTCAATTATTGATATAATAAGCCATTGATTCTTGAAGAACGTAACTTATACATGAGTTTAGTTCAATTGTCTGACCCCATCAGAACTAACATTGTCTGTAAACACTGTACAACTTCAAAACATGATTAAAACGATCATTTTGATCTCATGGATGGTCAGTCCTTGCATCCATAACTTTGTCTATATATTTGAGAGTGGTTACATTTCTCCAACCCCATCTCTCATTGTTACTAAATGTTATTGTTTGAATCCCAGATTGCCCCTTTAACAATTTGCAAGTATAGCAAAAATATACAAGTATTGTCAGTACTGTACCTTTGACGCAACTTAAACAACTTCAATATGTGACTTTTCAATGGGACTCATATATAAGATACATTTAATGAATTATTCCAAATCATTGGCTCATCAAACATGTTTGATTATTCAAGGTATATAGCTGAAAAAGCAATATCATCTGTTATGACAAAACTTTCTATAAAGCATGCCATTTTGGTATCAGAATCAGGAGGACTTTAGAAAACATACAGGAAGGGTAATAACTGTAAATCAATAATCTCAGTATAAAACTAATCTGGTATTCATGACAATAATCAGACACATAAAGCAAAATCAATATTCCACCTTACCGCAATTAGTTATCTTTGGTATTGAAAAGCTTTGACAAAATGCACAGAAGACTCTGTGAACTGATGAACTGCCAAAGAATTCTGGAACACACACCACCGAGAGAGAGTGGCACTAAATGAGTTAAGACACTTGTATGTTTACCCTGCAAAAAATACTGTAGTTTGTATTTTTTGAATTATGAGACTGACCTGGGATGTTGGGAACGGGCCTTACAATCAGGACACTTAGATACAAATGTAAATGTTGGCCGACAATGTTTAGGGCACCTGAGCAGCAATGTGTAATTTGAACTCAGATTGTAAAGTGCATTTTACAACATTACTACTGTACCCCTCTCCATTCAAATACACACAAACACACACACCAGAAATCCCTCCACAGTGTACTGGTCTCAGGACAGGTGGAACAGGCCGTAGGTCATAGGTGAGGCGTACATCCCCAGGTGTGCGGTGGGTAGCAGAGGGGTTCGGCGGTATGGATATCCCTGTCCGTACAGCGATGATGGTGCCGCTTGCAGATTAACACTGAGAGGGAATGGTAGCGAGGAGAACCCGGAGTGTAACATAGGTTTGGCTCCAACACCAGCAGACATTTTGAGTTTCTCTACCTCGGCCTCCTGCAGCCTCTTGGCTTTAGCTCGGCGGTTCTGGAACCAGATCTTGACCTGGGTCTCGGAGAGGGTTAGGGAGGAGGAGAACTCAGCCCGCTCGGCGATAGATAGGTACTGCTTCTGGCGGAACTTCCTCTCCAGGGCCAGCAGCTGGGAGGTGGTGAAGGGGGTGCGAGGCTTACGGTTGGTCTTGTGTTTCCTAAGGGGGCAGGGAGGGGGACTGAGCTGCCCTGCACAGAGGACAGGAGAAAAGAGTAGAAAGAGTCATGTTGAGGACAGGACTTTGAGAACTAACACTTAATTAGATACCTAGTGTCTGTTAAATGCCTCACAAGTACAATGTAGCCTAATGTAAATTATATATTAAGCAGTATAGTCTCTATAGTTTCTATAGATACTCTTTGGACATTAATACAGGTGTAATGTTGAAGAACTAACAGTATTGTTAATAATAAATAATCAAAAATGTGTCAGTGACAATTATTTCACGAACGAAAATACAAACACAAATTAAATTGCCTATCCTAATGATGAACAGTGAAGTGTTATAACACCTTTATAAGGGTTTTGTGACATAAAACTATATATAGTCATTTTAAACAAAGTATAGACGTATAAAATGTATAGGCTGAAAGTTTCCCCATGAGTTGAAGCACTTACGGGTCGGCGGAGACAACTTGGACAATGACATCCAGGACGCACAGTCCCCAGGTTCCGATGTCTCTGATTTGACAGGCGAAGCTGGGACAAACTGTGGAGGGAACTCCTCTGGACTGTGAGACTCTCTGGAGACATAAGAAGAATAATTCCCCCGGGATGTGGCGATAACCGTTCCACCATGTCGTCTCGCTACATCGCAATGTGTCCTCCTGTCCGACATTAACGCTTCCACGCTGAAAGGTAAAGGCGACACCTGCGCTTTGCGCTCTTTTGGCTGCGGTGGTCGAGTATCCTCATCGTTTGAAAACCCATCTCTCGAATGTAATGGAGAGGTCATGCTTCCTTTTGTGACAAAAGTTGAATGTTAAAAACACATTTAACTTGTTATATAATGAAAATTATGTTAATCTCCGTGGTGACACGGAGAGGGTAAACTCGGAAACTAAACTCTGCCAAAAGAAAACTTTTTTGAAGTACTTGGATTTACAGCCAATCATAACTGTGCCAAAACTACAGCCTCAGAAGAAGCCTTATGATTGGCTAGTGCGATTCAGGGCACTCGGGGTGGGGTCCTAAGGTTAAAGAGACCCCCGGGGCCACACTCCCGGGTCAGGTAAACATCAGCCTAATTTACCGCTAATTGCGCGAGGAAGAGGGAAAATTGCTGAAAATGATTTTCTTAGATGAAGTTCTCACAGTTTATTTCAACATGTAACATAACTATGACTATACAATCCATCTTACAAATTAATTTGATGAAAAATACCTTGATTAAGACAAAGACAGTAACCTAGTCCTAAATGATTGATTAAAATAAGGCTATACCCTTGATAAAAGACTATAGGTTGCTTATTATTATTGGTGTGGGATAGAAATAATAGTGCTGTTTTGGCCAAAGTCAGTCCAGTGCTGATAGTCTGGGCTGATAGTAGAGGCATTTTGAGTAGTATGCCAAAAGCCTGCCCTTGTGTCTCCTCCTGTGTGTGTCACTGCTGTTAGCCTGATTGATTTGTTTGGCTGTAACAGATTGTCTCAGGGCGTCGATGGCACACAGATGAAAGCAGTTCAGGGTGACATCTTAAGAGCTGTGTTGTACTTGCACCAATAGGTTCCTTCCCCACAAAGGAAACAGCCACAGGTCTCTGGAGGCTGACAAAGCCCTTGATTCATGTTGAAACTCGTATAACCTAAGAGACCACTAAAGGGAGTAATCGCAATAGTGATCAATAAGAATTATGGCAGTTTTAGACTTCAGACCTCTTCATGCACTTACCGAAACACTTGACTGTGAAAGGCACTTGAGAGAAGGATTATGGTTTTAGGCAGGCTTGAAAATGACTGTCATTACATTGTTATTATTAACACCTTGTAATTAGGCCTGTGGAATCCGGCTCTTTTAAGCAGGATTTAACGGTAATGACGGAAAATTGCTACCTTCCTGAGGTGTGTGGCGCCCGCTGTGATTACCTCTAGTCTAACGTCTCCCAGCAGAGACGCAGCAGGTCACATGACTGTTTGATGCTCATACCTGTAGGGCTGCAGGCAGCAGGTATAAGGAGACACCACCAGCAAGCCAACAGCATCATCTGACTTTCAAAACGAAGTCGTAATGGTGCTATTCAAGCAAGCACCGAATCCGGCAAAATCCGGAATTCAAGGGAAAAACAGACCACCGTTGCTCAAGTTTGCAACTCATTATGATTGTGCACTGCAGTGATGCAGTGCATTTATATTCTGCTTGCTGCAAAACCCTGCTTGCTGAAATACCTCTTCTTCTCTGCTGCTTCTACATGCTCTCAGTGCTCTCTACATGCTCTGCCCACTGTTCAGTGGGTAGTGGGTACCATTCTGCAAAATGGTTGCGCCACCTTGACTCCTTTCCTTCGTTACCACTGACAGATGAAACGTCTGGATAACTCTACGCTACATCGATTTCTCATGTCAACATGTCTTTCAGATTAGTGCTCCTTCAAGCAAGGAGAGAAGTTAAGGCTAATTGGGACACTGTCTCCCTCCCTCATTCACTCCTATTAGTGAACTACTGGGGTGCTCAGTCTGCCCTCCCTCCCCTTATACAGTACGTGCGCCCACACTGCACACGCACAGACACGCGCACACGCACGCATAGGAACATTTAAGTGCCTCCTATGTGTCTGAGCCTTTGCTCTGTGATCAGGCCCCAGAGGCTCTAGCTCTGTAATCAGATGCGGATTATTACAGCAGTGTCAGGAGCCTGCCACCGCCACCCCCCCCCTCCACACCCCCCCGGCCCCTCAGCCCCTCAACCCCACAGCATCATTAGACCCTGTACTGTATGAATCAGTGTGTGTTCACAGCGTGAGCTCACTCTCCTGTAAAAGCATGCAAATCAATTAGGGGCCTTTCTTTCATCCTTCTTAGTTTCCCACCGCTAACTTTATGATCTGTGTGTAAGTGTGTGTGTGTGTGTGTGTATGCGTGTGTGTGTGTGTGTGCCTGCGTGTGTGTATGCTTGTGTGTGTGTGTGTGTGTGTGTGTGTGTGTGTGTGTGTGTGTGTGTGTGTGTGAAAATGAGTTGGGTCAGGAATCAGTTGGAACATATTCACCTCAAGGGTAATAACAGTAATTTAATTACTTGAGTAGAGGAAGCAATTAGCTGGAGATGCAGTTAAGGGGAGAAAGAGCCAGAGGTTGACATCAGATCTGTGGAGGAGGAGGTGGAGAGAGGACTGTCAGAAGTCTATTATTACACCTTCATGTTCACAGTACACTGATAGTGAGTTCATTAAAAAAAAAACATAAAGCTCGATTAAATATTGATACAATGATTCCCTGTTAATGTAAAGTGCATCATCATAAAGTGCATGCCATGGATGTACGGGATGGGAAATCTCAGTAAGGGGAAAGAGTGTAGCCCAGGAATAGAGTAAACAAGTGTCCACTGACATCCTTCTAGTTTCCACCCATTAGGTCCTATCAGTTGAGACCTCTCCTGTCCACTGCCCCTCAGCCTAGGGGGTCTCTGCCCGCCCTGCCCCTGTTGGGGTGGGCAGAGGGGACGTGTCAAGCCCAGCAGGGGTCTGTCTGGGGGTAGACAGTATATCCCTCTAATCTCTTGCTATCTTTTTCTCTTTTTTTTCTCTCTCTCTTTCTCTCTCACACACACACACACACACACACACACACACACACACACACACACACCTCTTGGGACAGCCTTAGGGGGTAGGTGCCGACAGCTCTGGGTAGCCCTGACTGTCCAGCCAAAGGTTATGGTGTCATGGTCTCAGCATGAGCCTCAGGATCAGCAGACAGGTAGAGCGGAGGCCCACTGATTACCCTAAACACCAATTAGCACGGCTCTCCTTTCCGCCTGAGCTCAGTCTCACTGTCTCTACAGGAGATGGGGGAGAGGATACAGACGCCTGCTTTCGCACAAATGGTCATTTATTTTTACATTACTAGTCACCGAAAAGACTTTAGCAAGTTTTTCTATAACATTCTTTATACAGCAAAGACTACTCGAAGGACCGTAGGTGTAGAATAACCAGAATGCTTCATTTCTAGACCCGGTGAGAGCCTATAGGCTTAGCTGTGGGGCATACAGTACTATAGATCGTTCTCTGTATATGCCATTTAGCTGACAATTTTATCCCAAGCGACTTACATTGAGTGAGTTACATTGCAGTGAGTGCATACATTTTTCAGTATATATGGTCCCAGCGGGAATCAAACCCACAACCTTAGCCTTGTTAACGCCATGCTCTACCAACTGAGCCACAGAGGACCAGTCTCTGTCTCCTCTATAATCCAGTTGTACTTGAATAATGTTTTGTGACAACGTTATTGACACTGAGTGCTTCACAGAAATCCTCTGTTCTAAATCTACTCCAGAAGCTGGCCTGAGGCGACAGTAGCACTGACAAATTTCCCTAGGAGCAGACTACCTTGATGAGAACCCTTGACAGCCACATTCTAAGGTCCAGTGTATGGCAGCAGTGTTCAGGGTACGACAACCCATAATCTGAGCTGTCAAACCTAAGAGGGTTAATAACCCCGGTGTGTTCTAGGGGCGTGAGCTGTGTCAGCGGCTCTTGGTAATCATTAGTTTAGAGACAGGTTCAAACTAACCACTGAGTTAAAGACAGTACCCTCCTCCAAAACAGACTGGCCCATAACCTCTTTCACTGTGTCTAAAGACCGTTTTGAGGCTAAATAGACAGAGGTCTTAGCCTCATTTTTCATTTGGAACCTGTCAAAATGGATCCAACGGAAAGAGCCTTAAGAAAAGTCAAAAGTTAACTTCAAGGTAACTAAAGTTTGATGTGTAGTTTGGATCTGAGCTTTAATCCAAACAACAACAACAACAGTGAAAAGGGTACTTTCCCACGTAGGAATCAACTTGGAAAAGAGTGTTCTGGTCCATTTGGGGCACACAGAGACATGCAGGCTTTAGGATGAATTCACTGTTATAATGCTAACATCCATCACTCCCAAAATGGCAATTAGCTGCATGACCACAGTGAGTAAGCGTGAGTAAGCGCGTGTGTGTGTGTGTGTGTGTGTGTGTGTGTGTGTGTGTGTGTGTGCGCGGGCGTGTGTAAATGTGTGTGTGGTGTGTGTGTACGACCATGTTCTTTTACTCCTGTTCCCAATTTCTGAATAACCAATTCCAGAGAAAAATGACCACAGTTCTAACATGCCACTAGGTCCTAATTATAATGAATGTAGCTATTGCAACCACTTTCCAAAAGTCCATACTGTAAGAATAATTGATGGTGTATTTAGTTTTTGCTCTTTAATTTTTCCAGTGTTTGCTTCGTGGCACAACTCATCAAACTGAACCAAAGGGTCCCAGAAGAGGCTAGAGCCACAGTCATGGGCCACAATTTGTCAACAAAATCAGACCTAATTTCTAATTAAGGATGTGAAAATAGGAATACCAGTAAGTATTTCAAAGCAGTTGCTGTGTTTGGACAATGCCGGGTACAATGGCTGTGCAGTGTAAACCCTTGGACTGTCTTGTTTATTTTGATTGTGCTATATGTCCCGAAGCGCTCGCTATGCAACTCAACAAACAGGCTGGGAGGACCAAGGAGGGAACAAGCTACAATTTGAGTGTAATTATCTCATGGAAGACTTGAAACAGACAGCGGTCGGATGTGTTTTCTACTTATTGGTCATTTAGGCCCTTGATTTCTTGCATTTATTGCTTCATGGTTAGTTGATGGATCTCATTGGTGCTCTGCCTTATTTTCACATACTATCATTTACTGCACACAACTCAATTCATAATGTGAAAACCCAAACAAAACAAATCCCTTGATTGATGAAAGCATTTAAACTTCAATCCCCACCTCACCACATCAAATTGCAGTTGTGTACATGCGTAATGTGCATAATGTCTGGTTGGTGTTTGTCTTCAACTTTCTCAGGCTTATTGTAGCTTTACTGGGCAGACAACAGATTTTATTGGACCCCAAATCCTCATAATGTATATGACAATATGGAAGAGAATCATAAAGGTGGGCTGGAGCAGGTAGGATTTAAAAAGCAAGTTCTTTATTTATGTTTTTATTTCTGTAGCATACAGTACTAGTTTGTACTTAATATAAAGTTCATGCAGCTTAATGCCTTCACAATAGGCCAATTTCTCCACGTCAGGCTAGAGTGAAATATAAGCAAACAATTTAGCACCATTCAAATCACCAGAGAGAACATTACACACAGCATGCAGCGCTATCATGATGGGTGGGTGGTAGTCGGACGGAACATTTCTCTCCTCCATCATAAATGGTGGGGGGACACTGTGTCTCGTCCTACATGCATGACCGTGACATGAACTAGAACCAGAGAAGGTTCAAGGTCCCTTTCTGAAAGAGCAAAAAGACATCTATCAGTTTGACAGAGTCTGCCTGTCTCCATATGAATGCAGAGACAGTACTGTATGTCTCACACACACACACACACACACACACACACACACACGCACACACACACGCACACACACACGCACACACACGCACACACACGCACACGCACACACCATCTGCAGTCTCTCTGAGAGTGGCGCCTTCGTGCTGGCTCCTCCAGGCAGGGTGTGATTATACAGTACCTGTACTGTACCTCTATTCAGGTGATTTAAAGGCAAGACACTCTGAGTGCCACCTCACCTCCTATCTCCTGCTGAACTGGCACTACTGAGATGGGTTGTCCCCCCACCTAGAAATACAATGCCCTTTAGGCATTGGGAAGGCACTGTTTAAATCCAATCTGTTATCATTGTTCAGGGTAGACTAACAATGATTAAAAACATAAGAGGTTTCAATGTCAGTACCTGCAGACCAGTGGAGGCTGGTGGAGGTAGAAATCAGGAGGACGGGCTCATTGTAATGCATGGAATGGAATTAGGAATAGTATGTTTGATACCATTCCGGATTCCGTTCCATGCATTACAATGAGCCCTGTCCTCCGATTTCTACCTCCACCAGCCTCCACTGCTAAAGACCTCTCTCCACTAGTCTGACCTGGGCTTCACACAAGCCCTGTAGAAACTATGCTGAAGTGTACGCTGCTGTACAGTTTCCAGAGCTTTACAGTAACTGATGTTTAACTGTTGTAAATGTTTCTTCATCTTAGATTCTTTTCATGAGAGCAAGCATATGCAGAGAATTGGATACTGAAACCAAAGAATGGAAGAAAATATGAAACCGTAACAACTAATTTGTATGGTATGTTGTTTTGGGTGTTTCTGCTGCAAAACTGTAATTTTGACAAATTCTACCATTTCAAGCTGAGCTAATTACAAGGTAGGTGAGACACTAACCGTTTTGAAAAAGAATGATCTGTTTTAAATGATTGAGCTTGTTTGATCTTCCTGCAAATTATGGCAGTTTAAATGTGAAATATGGTAAACAAGCTGAAAGACGATAATCTTCAAAGACAAACCAGGGAAATTGTACATAGAATGTCTCAATGTGTGGGATTCAGCAAGAACTTAATTAGTTAAGTCACGATCACACATGTGCGCATGCACGCACACACACACACACACACACACACAATCACCTTTACCAGATGTAATTAACCAGCCAAAAATAATTACTGTATATCCTTGTTCTACCAGTTGCAAGCTTGTGAACTGCATGTTCTGTAGCTTAGGGTGTGGCACAATACATGTATATGCAGAGAGAACAGAGTACAGAATGTATACATTGATGCAGAACACTGACTGTGTCCTCAATGAGTTAGTGTGTTTCTCTAAACACCATAATAAAGAAATAACACTTCAGGGTAGCTTTGCTTGCAGCCAATGAGAGTCCTCCTTTTGCCGCAATTAAGACCTACGGTAAAAAGGTGCGGCCGAGTTTGCTCTGCTGCGTGTCTCAACACACAAGCCCTGAAATGAGGCAGGCTGTGAGTGTAATTACAGGCTCATCTGGTGCTGCCTGGCGCCCATATCAAACGCACTAGGTAACATTATTCTGCTGTGGTTTGACAAACCTAGCGTGTTTTTCTCATCGTCCTGTCTCCCAATGTCTCAAGGGAGGCTTGAAAGGAACCAACAGCTTTTGGGAATGTTGTCTAACCTGTCGGATTTTAATAAGGGCCCTTGAAAATGCATCAAGCGTGTTTGTGCAACATCATTAGATAATCTCACCACATACTTTAATCTTGTTAATTGGGGTGAAAAGAGTCACCCACAGACAGTGCTGAAGAAGCAGGCTAGTGGATGAATTGGTGGAATTGGTGGCTATTTGTTCTGAGTAAGCCTAGATGATGAAGGCATGATCAAGAGGTTTGACGTCGCACAGGAAACCAATTTGTTTTTAAATAAAATCAGTGAACAACAAAATTGTTTACATAACCTTTAATCACTGAGCCGCCTTCCCTGGGACGGTCCTGCTGTAAGGATCATTGTGTATAATAATCAGCTTCTGGAATCATAGCTCAGTTCTACACACAGGGCTCAGTGGACTCTAGCGATTAATCCCCATGTGGGCCTATGTTAGTGATGTCTCTAAGTCTGGGCAGATGCTCTATGATTGGGACCCTGACATACATATGCATGCATGCGCAAACACACACATGCACACACACACACACAGTCCATTCATTTGGTGCACTGGATGCATTAGTGGGAATTATGTTACAGAGGGGACTCAACAGTAATATATGTCCTCAACAACTGCTTAACTCAGCATACCAGTGCAAGAAGAAATGTCTCTCCTTAACTTTTAATAACCTCTAACACCGTAATTTGTTTACACACAACGCTCTAAGCGTACAGATTAATGATGACAGCTATTGGTCTGGAGTCCTCCATTCTTGTGTATCACAATATAGAGGCTGAAACAACCACAAGTAATATGATAAAAAAGTAGAATTGAAAAATGTTGTCCAGGGTTCTTTCCATAGTTTACTTTCAGACTGCAACATACTTCCACTTTTTGTTGACTACAGTATTTTCAGGGCAAGCCCAATACCCCAAAACCCCATAGTTTAAAAGTAAAGCCATGTACAAATGTCCTAAGGCTTCTCCACATAAACAAAGCTGTGGACCGCAGGGAAACAGGCTGGGCTATGTGGTTGGGAGGTAGAGCTGCCTTGGTCTGCCAGTCTCCATCTCAGACCACAGCTCTGATTAAAGGTCTATTTAGCTCCTAATCACCTCCTGAAAATGCACTTATCCACAATACTGTAATCACACTCAATAAATTGCCTGTTTATTGGTGCAAAACCACTAAAAGCTACACAGGATCTACAGGAACTACAAGAATGAGAAAGTGTTCCTCCACCATATGAGATGGCCGTTGTGGAATAGGCCTGTGTGAGAGTTCAATCTGTTTCCTAAGCAAGAGTTACTGAAAAGTTAGCCCCCCGCAATTAAAATGCAACAACAAAACCAACTGTATAATTTTGGTTGTGTATTAGCTTCTCTTAATCACATTTAAGAGGTAAAGCAATTAATTAGAGAACGTAGCATGTAATCAAGTTTTAAATTACAGATATCCTGCTGAAACATGTCTGATAATAGGTATAGCCGAGGTGAGGGAGTTTAGAGGTCACATGGAAGAATCACATCAACGAGTGAAATACATTCAGGACATGGGAGATACAGGCAACTCATGTGGTTAATAAATAAATACATTAATCCTACATTCTTACATTATTCCTACATATTATTCTGAGGTATGTATTTCTGCTGTGTTCCACACTGTACAAGGGAACCACACATGAAGTTCCCTTTGGGACGAAAAAAGTCTGTTCATTTCTAATGTTTAGCCTTACTGGTCTTCCATTCCACAGAAGTGTTGTGTTTTGTGAAGTCGAGGGCATATGGGGCAAAACAGCTGGAGTGTCAATTATGGAGGTAATGAGGCCCAGAAATCAAAACATTATAAAACTGCAGAACAATTAACACAGTAAATTATGCATAGCATAACAGCAATTATTTTGCAAGTTCAAATAACCATGACCACATGTTGGCTTTCAGTTGTGAATTTGCTAATGTGTGACAAAGATAAGGAGCAGAAAACCTAAACAAAACTGACTCTGAACTCTGTTGAGATTATCTAACTGAGGAGATTGGTGAACTATCAAAGGTGAAAGACCAAACGCAAATACATCTACTATCGCTTACAGACTAAAGGGCTGACCAAAATCATAGCGTGCTGGCTGTGATATTTTCATTTCACATTGTCCTTTCCAGCACTGTGGTGATTGTGTAACCCATGAGGGTTCCATTCTCAGTCCATCCCTGTTGGGAGTTCCCCTGATGGTGACACATCATCTACTGTGGGTTAGAAGAAGTGATAGTTCCCTCTAGTGGTTATCAATGAGAAAGCACACTCTTGTATTCACTAAGGACTGACCATTAAATTCAAAATACTGAATAACAATGATGACAGAAATGGCTACTAACAACACTTTCAATAAGGTGTTTTTTTATTCAAAACCCACAGGCAAGAAATCAAATGTAGGCCTTCCCATTTCTGTCTACATTTTTTCAAAATAGAATGTCAACCGACTTCCCATTTCATTCTGGGGAATTGTTATTTGTACACATTAAACATAGATAAGAGGACAACCTAAATATGAACTAAACCTGCAACATTTCTACAAGCATGTCTTTTGACTTTTCAGGTAGACCATACATTTGGGCAAAACAAGATCATAACATAAACAAGAAATAATTCCTGGGTTTGTGGGTTGAGGGAAAAGTGCATGCTTCATAATGTTTTGATGAATCACAGATTGGAAAGAAACTTGGCTGACTTCAAAGTCAAACTGCCTTCAGGTCAGTCTGACAACTGGCTGCTGTTGGCCTGAGTCTGACTAAGAGAAAACAGCCTCCCCCTGATGCACCTGTTCTCCTGGAGCATCCTGGAGATGGTCCTCAGGACAGCCAGCTTGGCATTGGTCTGCTCAGGAGAAGGGGAACAGAGAGAGCTGTCATCATTGATTTATAATTTCCAATATGCTTGCTTTGGCAATGTAAGAAGATGTCTTATCACGCCAATAAAGCTTATTCAATTGAGGGAGTGCACGCACGCGAGAGAGAGCAGACAGAGAGATGTATCATCATTTATGTTCTGTTCTGTCATCACTTATTTAATACGTTATTATATGTTTGTTTTGTCAATGTGAGATAATGTCTTGTTGTGCCAATAAAGCTCATTGAATTGAAAGAGAGCGAGAGAGAAAGATGGATACATCATCATTTATGTTCTGTCATCACTTACAATTAATAAGTTCTTATGTGCCAATAAAGCTAATTGGATTTAATTTGAGAGAGAGAGAGAGACTGTTTGTGGTGCTTACCGTTCCTTTGGTTGAGAGATTGTCTCTCTGGGAGAAAGAGAAAATATCTTCCTTCATTCCGTGAGGACCACCTGTAATTGACAAAAGTGAGATGCTTGTGTTAAGAGTATAGCGCTTGGCGGTTTGGTCACAGCCAGGTGCTGAAAAGCCAGTTGCTAGCTAATTGTCTAACTTTACCTCCTGGGCTACACTGACGAGGTCGCTGTCTCAGCTGTGATTTCACTCCACTTTGACTGACAGCCATCGTTCTTTTTACCGCAGGTTGAGTAGGTATCGACCTCCTCACTAATTTGCCTGTTTTTAGTTTCTTCATAGATTTGGGCTTGTTACATTCCATCAATTTGACCTTCTTCTTTCGTGACAAACCACCTTGGCTGTTTGTTTGCCTCGGTGTTGTCGGCAATTCAATGTAATACTCTTTCGTCTGTTGCCCATCTCTTGATTGACCACAACGAGACGACTGAGACCCAAAACGCGGCACATAAACAGCCTTGAATTGAGTCATTGACATTTTCGTTATCTGAGGTATCAATAAAAAAAGTTGTAGAGTAGTTTATGACAGCCACCAATGAAGAACAGTTGAAAGCACTTGCGAGCGGTAAGGGATATAATTTCACCCTTCTCGTGCCCAGGTCGTGTCCAACGGCAACCCATCGTCGCATGAGACAACGTTATAGCTACTTCACGCCAGCAGGTGGCGATACTGGCCAGTAAATCTGCTGATAATCAGGAAGCCTACATACCCTCTGCTTCAATGGGCTACTTAGCAGGCCCATGAGCAGACCCCTCCACAGTGCAAAGTAAAGTTGTCAAGGAATGCCCTAAGATGATATGATAAAACCCCCTTTGTATTGCACATACATCATGAATAGTTTGCAGTGTAGCCTACAACAGTTTTTTCATAACTGTTCTGTTATAAAGGCCTACTTTATATTGTAGCAGAAGAGGTCTACAGTATGTCAGTAGTATGGGTAAGTCCCTGTGATGTTTTCTAATAATGGCTGTGACTGCAATTCAGTCAGGCTGTCGTTTAGACTTGAATGACTCCTTCATATTAAGTGGAGCATGAGTCACATTGTGTGTGCCACTAGAACATAGAACACTGTGTGCCACTATTTCCAAGATCTCCAATATTGTAATGAATGGATTGTCTGTTATCACTAGTACATTCCCTTAGCATTCCATTATTTGACAGTATTGTTGATATTGGAAGCTAAAGGTTTGTAGTGTGCTGAAGCATTCGATCTGTTCAATAGCCTTCCCCCTCATTAAAGGCATCACACCCTGAAACAGACTGGAACTATAAATACCTCTGACCTGATTCAGCTCAGTGAGCCAGATGTGCCAGAAACCTCTGCTGCTGTCGCACAATCACAGCTACACTCGTGGAGGTACGTACTAATTGTAATAACCAGGAGTTGTTCAGTGTTGATTAAAACACACATTGTCTATGTAACATTGAATTAAAACATTCAACGCCCCGGCCCAGCCCAATGAAGATGACATCATCCACACTGTCTTCCTCACAGTTGAGTTTTATTCGTTCAACATCTCACATTACAAATACTTCAAATGTATGCATACAGTTATAAATAGTTGGCTGCAAATGATTATGACATTAGATCTTTGTTTTACTTCAGTACTACAAACCAACTATCAAAACTGACGTCCGTATCACATAGCATAACTTAATCAGGAGGAAAATATAAAAATCTAAACTTATAAATGTGAAATGACATAATAAAAATTAAGATGATATCTCAAGTAAAAAAAGTTATATCAATAAATACAACCTTCCCAGCATACAATTAAAAACTATTGAAATTTCGCAATCAAGTAATACTAACAGACATATCAATATTTTTTTTCCTCTGAAAATGTGGAGCACAATACAGCAATTAGAAAAACTAGACACGTCAACAAGTTAAACACATCACCCAAAAAATATAACAAAAATCTGATCAAAATGATAGTTATACATTTCAATTGAAAATATAACAAATGCTAAATACATTATCAACCTAGTATTTACAATGTTTTCAATCACAGTAGCATGGTTGTAGCAAAGTAAGTTAATAAGCACAAAACTAATGTTTAAAAATAAATTCAGTTATATATTAGTAGAAAGTTCCTTTTTTTTTTTCTTTGCAGACACCAGCATGAACAATATGAAAATGAAAACAGTATAATGTTTAAATGTTTGCATGGTTTATATGGTTTAAATGATTTACATTGCAGAGACTGTTTCTGGAAAGAATAAGTATTGCACATAATGGCTCGAAGTTAACTTGCAACATTAATCACATTCAAGTCTATGTCCCAAAGCATGCCACATCACAAAGGGGGTCAAGTGATCAAGTCTCTTCAAGAAGTGTCCTATACATAGCAAAACTCATCCAAGTGTATCTCATCCTGTGGTCTGCATGTACAGTATGTCTGTGTGTGAGGAAGGCAGACATCATTATGTAAAGAGAGGATATTAGGAGAGGTGATCCGAAAGAGAGAAAGGGGGAGGGGAGGGAGGGGGGGGAACTCAGCAAAGAAAAAAGGAGATCTAGTGCATAACAATAGTTCCTGCATTTACACTAGCCATGTTATTTTGTATTACATCATGCATGCCAAGAATAATTGGAACCTGCAGGCAGTTCCAGAATGAGAATCTACGTATTTCAACACCGGTCATTCATTCTGGTGGTACAGGGGAAGGTTTAACATCGACCAAAGCCAAACATTTACCCTATATTGTCCTTATCAACTACAACTAGAAGCTGAATATCGGTATATATGTTCAAGACTATCAAAATCAGTTTATAAACGTCTTGTCATGCCTTAAGATCCTGTACTTATGTCTATTATCACAGAGGAAAGTCTGTACGTGATTGGCTAATCTTAGTTGTAGCCTTTTATCTTTTATCTACAGAATCACATCAATGCACCAGACAAGTTTAAGATTTACCAGCACTTAAATATATAAAAAGCTAAATTGAAAATTATATTAATATCATTCGTTTTTTTCTTTTAAATTAAGTTTACCATAAATGCAGATCTCTTAGTAACAAAGGTACAAAATTATTTTTCACCAAGTGAAAAAAATGAGGTATTGCAAAAGGAGTTCTCCCATCTGTGAAAAATGTGCCTAAAATGACTATTGAAAAAAATATTTAGAAAAGTAGTGCATAATAAATGTATATATGTTCATGACAAAATAATCAGCTATAAAACACTGTACAAAAATCAGCAGGCCATGTATAAAATAATATCTTTATCTCTGTGACAGCAAATTCTTCAAAGAGTGTCCAGCAGCTACTACCGTATCCAACCATAACACCTAGAATAGAAGCTCCAGTCATAGTTGAGTGCAGTGGAACACCATGAGGACAGCTCAGGGAGACTGGACCGTGCATTCCCATTAGTTAGTACTACATTAGCATGTTAGCTTCCAGTGCTAATATCCCTGACAATATAAAGTGAGCAAATACTACTGCCAATACCTGAGCCCTGAGGGCTATGTCTTTATCATCTGAAACCGTTGTCTTTTTTTTTTTCATTTTTTTTTTCTCTCTCTCCCTCTCTCTCCACAATCTGAAACTGAAAACGCACAACTATCCCATCATTCCATCTGTTCCTCCTCTGCCTGACTGTGGAATCATCATCCTGACATCCCTCAGATCAACATCTGCTTTTGATCACTTGTTTTAGGCCAATCTTTGGTTTGCCCATTCTGGCTACAAAGTGTCAATTTAAACCGAGATCGAAAAAAAAACCATGCCGGCAATCTAAACACGCATGCCAGACTGAGGGGAGATTTTGTTTTACGTGAAGTAGCCTGATCAGGTACTGTATTCTGAACTGCTTGAATAAGGAAATCGCCCACCCATCATCTGCAGTAGTGTTCTTTGTCTGTTTAACCCAACCAGTTGCACTCAACCTTTGGTTAACCATACAGTTGTTTTCTAATCCTGCATGCGAAAAGTAACAAAATAAGTGCACCCTTCTTAAACGCAACTTTTATAGTCATATACTGATTCAGGTGCGACACATTACCTCACTCAAATTTTATATGTTACTCTTGACAACAAATGTAAGCAGCTTCGCCAGCTAATGCGAGAAAAGAAAGTACAGTCAAGTCAGAAAAACATCTATTTTCAAATCTAATGCATCCAAGTACTCATGCACACCTTAACTTAAATTCAAAACATAAATGGGATTTCACTTATTTTTTTCTTAGCATTTACTTCTCCTAGAAGGTCCAATTATAAAAAGAAAATTAAAAAAACAAATTAATTAAGCTTTGAAGTTCTTTTTTTCTTTTTTTTTTTAAACAAACTAAAAGAAACCAGCAAAAAGAAAAGTGCATTTATTTTCTATGACATACCGTAGCCCGTTACCCTCCCCGCTAGCCTCTCTTCTACATCCCTCCCCTCTTTCCCTTCCCTCCCCCCTTTCTCTCTCCTCCTCAGTTCCAGCGGAAGGAGATGTGTCGGGGCCTGTCCCCCCCCTCCTTCACCAGGGGTTTGTGGAACTCGCGGCCGGCCCTGGAGTGGATAGCAGCCCAGCAGTACTCACAGTAGTACTGCAGGCAGGTCACGTTGGCGCAGAAGAAGGGGGCAAACTTGCCCCCGCAGCGCGTGCCCTGACACTCATCACACAGCTGGTCATCAAGGACATATGGCTTCACTTCCACCTAGGGAAGGTGAGGGGGGGAGGGGTTGTGTTTAGGATACACAGTATATAGGATATTGCGATATAGGAAATACTATATATACACATGTATACGTTGCTACTGAACGGCCAGGTATCTACACGACTCTCCTACCGTTGGTTAAGACTATGAACAGTAACTCACCCGTTTATCGATCTCCCCGTGCTGCAGCTGGACGAATCGAGCACTAATGGCTGCGATGTAGCTTTGCTGATTGGAGAAGGCCACTCGCCCCGCCCCTTTAGGGTACTTCAGTTCCGGGTCGGTGTCGATCCCAGCGTAGCACACGCCACCATACAGACGGTCCATAATCATGGCCAGCTCCACTGGAAGGACAACACACACACACACACACACATTAGAACACACCTTCACCTACTGAACACAACAACATCACTTACAGCAGGGGAGGCAGAAATCGGAGGACAGGCTCATTTTAATGCATGGAATGGAATGAGGAATGGTATTAAAAACACACGTAATAGATCTGGAAGGAGTGGATGAGTGTAAGCAAAAATACATGATTCTAGCCCTGAAGCATTGGACAGTCTTCCTTTAGTGGCAGATACAGAGAATGGGGGGGGGATCAATATGGGATGTCAAATCTATCAATCTAGGATCCTGACTAATATGCTCCACCCCTGGTCATCACACTTATTGGCCCCTTCTCAATAGTTTGAAGCTCGATTCCTCCGTCCTCTACTCAAAACGTACTGCAGGAAAAGTTCTAGTTTCCTTGATTCCCTTAGGTATTCTCCTCCAGTGCTTTTTGAGAAGGAAGGGAGAGGAAGCGGGGAATGGAGTTTCTAACCACTGAGAAAGGGGCGCATGCCTCTCCAACGCGAGTCACACTCCAGTACCTGCGCGTAGGGGACGTGGCACACCCCCCACAAAGATGGTCTTCCTGGGGTCCAGCGGCTGAGAGCCGTCCATCACAAAGTCACTGTCATTCAGGTTCCAGGGCCGGATCTGGACCTACAGAGACACAGGGAAATGTCCACACAACACTCAGACAACACATTGACAATGTCCACACAACGCAGACAAAGCCTTTTTAAAGGGAGCCAGTTCACTCCGCTGCCATTTTGGCAATGCCTCTTTAGGCGCTTATTTTCAATGAGAAGACCAAATGGTGTTTTTTCAGACAGGTCATCTATGGGACGACAGGACAAACTCTACGAAAACTGCACTCACTCCAAAATTATATGGAATAGCAATTTTTTATTTTATATATATATATATATATATATATATATATATATATATATATATATAACTGAAGTGTGTGCAGTCATTTGATCAAATTTTAAAAAAGAAAAAGGAAAAAAAAAAAGAAAAAAGAAAAGTCACTTTGGCTTAAAAAGTCACTTTATTTGGCTCTGTCCTAGCCTTCCTAGCCTCCCTAGCCTCCCGCTCTAGTCGTCCACATACGTTGCTAGGGGAAACGGGGAAAGAAAGACGTAATCCTAGCAACACAAACCTAGCTATGACAACTGTCAGTCAAGCTAATCTATAAATACTTGGCAATTGTTCAGAAACGCATCCCCACGTGGGACTGGCGCCATCTTCCCCATCTCTTGCAAACCAATAGTAAATCAAGGGAGTGGCATACATCTAGTATATACAATGGCTGGCTCAGACAACACATTGACCATGTTTATTGACGATTCCCTCATTCACTTACTCACTCTCCCCTTGGGGTGAAAAACTGACTAAAGGACTGTGGACATGAAAGCAGTGATGCTAATGGTTATGGATTAAGGAGTATTTCCCATTCAGTGGGATAATACCATTTCTTGTTGAGGCTGTTACAGATTCAGATCAGGGGAGGCTGGTGGAAGCACAAAACAGAGGACTGGCTCATTTTAATGCATGGAATGGTATCAAAAAAACATGTTTGATACCATTCCATTCATTACAATGAGCCGGTCCTCCCAGCCTAGATTCAGATCTACAGTAAAGGGGGGTGGGTCTCAGGTCCACATGGTGTGTCAGCTGGGGAGAAGTCACAACTATTTATACATGCATCCGTCTGAGAAAAGAGGACAGATGGAACATTCCACATTGGTTTCTGAAGTTATAACAATCATAGCAGTTATAGTGTGGGTGAGAGTCAGACTCAGACAGTCATGGACTTGTCACTGTGAGGCTGGATGGACACACACACACAAATACAAACTCACAGGCTTGTCTTTGATGGTGGGGCTGGAGACACACAGGTAGAGCTTGCCGTCCTCCTCGATGCAGGCGTCAATCAGAGCCTGCACGGAGCTCTCATCTTGGAACAGTAAGAATGCATAACCTGGACGGGGGAGGAGAGGTCAGATCAGACACGCACAATTCCTTATCTACTAAACATCTCACATGTTTGGATTGGCAGTGTGGAGTGCAGGTGGGAGCATGGTGCTGAATCCTGGCAGGGTATTGGTACAGAATATGCTTCACCGGTTTGACTCACCTTTGGGGGGGAAATAGGACTTGCTCTCTGCCTTGTGAGGCCAGTCCACAAAAAGGTGACCGAACCGACGGAAACTGGCTGTGATCTCATCTGACAAGAGGGACAATCAGGACCGATTAGATACTATTTAAAACATCCGTCAGAAGAACAAATTATAACACTGAGTGAGAGAAAGGACTTCAAGGGTTAGGCTAATTCAAACAGTTTGGGAAACACTGGCCTATGCAGCTGTAGTCATACACCTTTAAACTGATGTTGTCAGGTCAACTCTATTGGCCTTACCTTCATCAATGTCTGGGGGCAGCCCTCCGACGAACACCTTGCGCGAGTAGCGTTCCACGCGCTCACCGTTGAGGTGAGGGAAACAGTGGGCGGAGCCAAGCCCAGGTAGACCCTGGTCACCTGACTCCTCCTCTCCGAAGGAGCGCTCATCCTCCATTGGGAACAGGTTAGAGTGACCTGGCAGGGGCAGAAAGCTTGTTAGAGACACCTGAAAGGAGAACATCTGAATGTAAAGTTACTGCAATTATTGCATATATGGTTTTGGTGCAAGTTAACCATTTTTGCCTAAAATGTCTTAGGTTGGTATTCAGACTAGGCTGCCATGCAGTGATACAATTTATTCAAATTACCATTTAGAAATGTTTTTTCTGTTTAGCAAATCAAATAGCCAAATCTTGTGTAAATCAATAAGTAGACTTAAGGAATGACATTGTGATAGTGATGCATCAATTATGATGAATGACAGATCATGATTTCCTCAAGCCTTTGCAACATTTGATTCTTGGCACAGGTAACCCCAGACACACCAGCCCAACAGAAAACGAGCCCCCCCCCCACCACCACCCCCCAAAAAATCACAGACAGCGCTTCGCAGCAGAGATCAGTAGAGGCAGGCAGCCACACTGAGTGAGCAGTCAGCATTTGAGAGGCAAACCACACAGGCCAAACCAGACAGTCAGCATGATGTCAGTGTAATGGCTTTGCTTTGCAAATGACGTTCCAGTATGTAAAACAAGACAAACACATCCACAGAAGCATTACCTCGTCGTCTGCCATAGCTCCTGGCTGCATGTAAAACAAGACAGAATAACCCTTGATACCTCTCCTCAACAGCACACGTTATGAAGTTATGACATGGATCAAGCCCCTCACCCCCCACCCCCGCACCCACTACGTATACATACCATTCATAGGTAGAGACCCATCTCCACCCTGGTGGGAGAACCCATAGCGACCTGTAGAGGAAGAGACATGAATTTAACAATACTCAAAACAAAACAATACTCAAAACAAACAATACTCAACCCCATGTCCGCCACTAGTCCTAAACAATAAAGAGGATTTCCTGTTCGATTTTCCACATATCTAAAATACCAAGTCTGTGCATTCCTTTGTGATGCATGTGGGTAAATTGGGTCTTCATATGATGAACAGAACTATCTAGATGTATAGAGAGAATTCTGACTTAATGGGCAACCGATAATAAAACATTTTTAGAGGGGAAAATATGTTGTGGGGGGGGGGAAATCAGCATGCGTGTATCGACTGGTGAACATTAACATACTTGTACTGTGAAAGTCTTTCAGCCGAGAAGTCTGATTCACTGTGATTAAAAACAACTTAAAAAATGCGATGCGACAAAACCTAACCAGAATGTTTAATTCATGAGAGATCCAAGTGCCAGCACAACAGTAGTTTAGCAGGTATGTGTATCTTGTAGCAGGTTAAGACAGAGCACAGTAATGCGCTGTGCTCCTACAACTTTCAGAGTTAGCTGTCCTAAGTAGGACTTCCTCTCCTAAAGCCTGCTCTCTGCATTATTGCAGGGGAGGGGCATTGAGCAAGATACATTTGACAATGACTTGATATACAGACAGATTACCTAGGAGCACTCGGTTCAAACTAACTTCTGGTACATCACTGTAATGCATGGAATGGAGTGAGGAATGGCATAATTCCATTCTATGCATTACAATGAGCCCATCCTCCGATTTCTACCTCCACCAGCCTCCCCGATACATACTACACAGCGTTTGTGTAGGTACAAATGATTGAGCTGCACTGCCATCTTACTATCCCTCAAGAATTGGGAGACATTTTGTATTTCATCATAAAAAGATCAATGTGCATATAATATTTCCTTATTGAAAACTTGCTGTGAATTGTATGCTATAATAAGATGTACATTCACATCAGGTTTAACAGGCAAAAATCAATAGCCGATTCTGTGTCTGTAAGAAACCAACCTTTCAAGGAATCCTGCTCAGCCCTCATAATGTCAATCAGGGAGTTCTCCAGAGAATGCATACTGAAGCCATCAAAGGAACGGGTTCTGTCCTGCTGGGAGAGGAAGAGAACAATTAGCCTTTGGGGGAAACTAGGAACATCTCCTTCTCTAGAACCTGTAGGTTTTGGAACCTTGACAGAGAATGCTGTGAAGGTAACAGCTCACAAAAGGTGTCGTTCTTATACTTTTCACCTCCACGGGGACATCCTGTGGCGATTTCTATTGTCTAAAATATCCCCCGGAATCCATTTCTCTAAATCTGCAGAGATACCTCCATACCTACCCAGATCACTTAGAGGACCTGATTGAACACTTCAGAAATGCATCTTTTCTTCAAGCCTTTTTAGAAAACCACAGAACTTTCATCTGATTTGTCATGAAAGGAGAGAAGGAAGAAGGTTCTTGGAGGTGAACTTTGATCTAAGAGGGCAAATACCCTGCAGGAGCGAGGTGGCAGCACAACATTAGTCTCACCGTGCAGTTCTGATCAAAGTTGTGTTCTCAAACAAGGACAGAGGAAGTCTGTGTGATTATCAGATTAAACCACAGTGTGTTCTTACAAGGCCAACTGATCTAGCTACAAGATAACGTGCACACACACACAACTAGTTCCATCAATTGTATCATAATCTGTTCGGTTTGGTTGGTTCAACTGTCACCTGCAGTATCAGATGCTCTACTTACTATATCCTGTTTACATTGATGAGTTAGTGCGTTGAGTGTTGTGTTGGATGTAAAGGATGATCTTAATCAGGCATACTGTATTCATCGACAGGGGTTAACCTGGGGGTTTTGTGGATAGTGGAACGGAACCCCAAATTGGTTGTTGTTCCATGGTTAATGTCTGAAAAAAACTATTTATTAGTTCCCACTGCAAGTCCACCCATTTCACACCTGACCACTGTAAATGACAGCCTTAGTGTACTGTAGCAGACTCCTCACCTGGAAAGGAAAGACGTTGTCACTGCGGCTCATGCTGTCCTCCATCCAAGCTTTGTGGTTGAACCCAGAGCTATTACGAGGGTACTTCTGGGAAGGAACCTGTAGAACATGGTAGGTTATACATGACAGTATAATATGGCACATGTACAATGGTATTATACAGTATATGATAGATGGTATCATACTGTACTAAGAAGTCTGTCAAATTGATAAATGGCTATGGTAGGACTATTGTAATAGTGTCTGCCCAGGCAAGTATGAAGTATGGCGACTTGAGCTGGTACCTGGTTGTTGGGGAAGGACTTCTTTAGTGGGGAGATGGAGTTGAGGGCTGTCACTCCTCCGTTGAGCCCCCTGCGGTACTCCCGGACCCCCTGTGTGCCTCCCCAGCCACCGTAGCCCCCACCACCAGGGCTCCAGGAAGTGGAGGTTGGGGTAGAAGGGCTCTGGTAGCTTCCCCAGGGGGAGGGGGGTTTGCTCTGGGCTGGAGCCAGGTGGGGCAGCTGGGTAAAAGCTCCAGAGCGGTGGGGGTGTGGGGGAAAGGAGGGCTGGGGAGGGTGAGGGCTAGCTGGGGACCGTCGGTGCTGCTGGGGGACCCCCTGACTGTGAGGGTGGTAGTGGTGGGGGTGAGGAGGGGGAGGAGGGGGGTGGTGCTGGGAAACCGGACCAATCTGGGGGGAGAAACTGCCCCCCGCCCCAAAGCCAGGCCCGGCATGGTGGGAGAAGTTCTGGAACAGCACGGGAGGTCCATTTGCATTGGAACCACCATGGCTGAAGAACCCTCCAACGTCCTCGCCCACCACAGGAGACGGGTTGGAGGGGATCGCAGAGGACCAGTTATTGAAGCTGGTGAGGGAGGAGGAGGTGGTAGACTGGGCACAGCTGGTTCCCATACCCAGGCTGTCCTGGTAGTCAAACCCACCCAGCACCGGTGACTCCATCCTCAGCTTCTCCTTCCCACCGCTACTCTCGAGGGACCCCTTCTCCAGTGAGCTTTCCTCAGGTAGAGCTCCCTCCAGCTCTCCTAGGCCTCCCCCAGCCTCCTGCTGACCCGGGGAGAGGGCCTGGGACTGGGGCTGGCACTTCTCTTGCATGTCCTGGAGATCTAGGGCCTTGGACTTGTCTGACTCCAGCATCTCATCTTGCATGTTAGAGTGGGGGGCTACGGCAGGGAACAGCCAAGCACTACCCCCATTGGTGGCTGAGGTGTTATTTACAAAGGTGGGGGGGCTGGGGGGGTTGGAGGGGTGGTGGTGGGGCTGGGGTTGGAGGTGAGGGGGGATCCTCACAGGGAAAGCAGATTTATTACCACTACTGTTCTTCACCAGGACTCCGAACCCGTAGTCCCCCATTTATGAAACCCGGTATACAGTATCCTCAATTGACTTTGTCTTTTCTCAGTGTCTTCTATTTCCTATAAAGTGGGTAAAGAAGAGGGGACAGGGGAGGGGGAATGGGGGAGAGAGAGAGAACGGGGGAGGAGGAGGGGGGGGGGACAAATGCAAATGCTGTTACACCACAATTTGATCTGGCCTCAAAAAACACAACCCTTGCCAACTGCAGTGACTTTGCTGCGACTGCAGCCTGCCTGAGGCTGGTCTTGTGATGTAATCAATGAGATTAAATCATTGACTCGCTTAGCCACGGACGGTACGCCTACATATTACACTAGCATAGCAGGCCACCAAGGAAAACATCCAACCATAACCTGCGTAGGCTAGGATAGCCTGCCTGGGCTACAGTGTAGCTGATGTCTCCAAAGGTCGTTATGTGGCTAGCAGCAAGCTAACAGCTGCTCCGCTGCCCTCCATGTGCCCCATAAATCATACAAGATTGCGATGATCAATTTTAGCGTCGGTCCATGCATTGCAATGAATGTGTATGATTGAGGGCTATATGGAGGATAAAGACACGGACACCTACCGAATATCTTCCTTTTTTCTGCAATGACCTCCTCCGACGCGACCATTTAAATAGAGGAAAATGCTGATGACGTCTCTTGTCTGTTCTGAATCTAGGGTAGTTCCCCCTTATACAAGCCGCTAGGATAATAGCCCAAGCTGCTAGCTACTAGCTACTGTAGATACATTGTAGCAAATTTGCTAGCCATCGAGCGAGCAATTGACGCAGATCGGAAACAATGTCGACCAGAAATAAAACAATGTATCCGAAAAAGAGAACGCCAGCGGCAGACTGGCAAATCTGCGGTGATATCAGCTTTAAATGGAGTGTGGCTCTTTAAACGACCTCGTCGGTTTCGTGTCCTGTATGTTCAATGTCACACAACCTAATCGTTGTCATCATAATTTGTTTGCTATTTCAAAGTACGCACACAACCTACGTGCAGTTCACTGATATACGACTAAATATATGTAACGGATTTATATTTCGTGCATAGATACCTCTACTTTGATGGCATGACCTTATCGTTTCTTGATGTTGCCATATTTCAGCTTTTTTCCATTTTCTGCATTTCCCAGGCAGCCGGTGTAAATGGTCTCTTCTCTTCGATGACAGCTGGGCCAGTCGGGGGACACTTCCGGCTCTTAACCCCGCCCCGTCCATCAACCACAACCAACCATAATGCGCATAGTGCCAGGGTTTCCCTTTACAGCCCCGCCTAGTTTCACAGATGAATGTCGTTTAATTGGATATTTTTTTAGGAGACCACACCTATCGCACCCCTTTTCAATGAATGGCACATGCATTCAAGACGCTCTCCTCCCAAATAAGGATGTCTAGAAATGAATGGGAGGAGTCTGATGTGTAAGCAATGCACAGTCATCACCAGGCTTATGCAGTCTTGACATACAGTAACCTTTGAGAACATATTCTCTTCCCTGCATCATTGTTATGGGATTAATGGCCTATTCTCAAACATCTTGTCTGTCAAGACATTTATTACATGTAGTTATGTAATAGATGTTCTGGTACAATGCATATAGCATAGGCTTGTCTTGTATTTTGTCTTTGATGTCAACATGGGTGTGAGCTAGTAACAGGTGTATGCCCTTTGCAGAATAATGTATTTGAGATACAAATGTGGACACACGCAGTGGGTGTGTACAAACCGGTATGCACTGGGTGAAGGATCTCTCTGTATCTGTTGTCAGCACTGAATTATATTGACCTAGTTACCCTTATTCATCCAGTCCATGGCCAAGAAGTGATATTATATATTTATTGAGTGCCATCCACCAAAAGGAGAGAGGTTACAGGGAAGGGGGGGAATGTTGATATGGTACAAGGCACAACTAATACACTCAGTAGAACTAATCAAAACAGGATAATTCTTAATTTGTAAATTCTTAATAAAAAGGAGGCTATTTTGGCTGTGGCTATCTCCACAGACAAACATACCTACCTGTGTGCTACATACATCCCCGCACCAGAATTACTACAATGAAGAGAGCTTCTCCATCCTAGAGGATGATATCATCCATTTCCAGACACGGGGCAATGTGCTGATCTGTGGGGACCTAAATTATAGAACCAGGGAGGAACAAGACACTTGGCACACACAGGGACAGACACATTAATATCAGCATTCCCTTCCCCTCTTATCCCCTCAGAAACTACTTTGACAATGCCACCAACCAAAATTTAAATCAACTGCAGCAGCTCTGTCGAACGCTTGATATGTACCTAGTTAATGGTAGGCTACGAGGGGACTCCTTTGGGAGTTACAAATAGAGCTCACCTTTTGCAGTAGTTCTGTAGACTATTTCATATCAGCCCTTGAATATCTTAGAGCACTCACAGTCAGCCCATCAACACCTCTCTCAGACCACTGCAAAATCACAGTGTGTCTGAAAAAGACCAACCATGAAGCAACACAGCCCAAGATAAACTGCATGCTACAAAACAGTCCTACCGATGGACTGAAAACAGCAGAGAAATATACCAATCAACAATCGGCAACAGACCAATTCAATCACTCCTTGACCATTTTCTGGCAGAAACATTTCCCTGTAATAGTGAAGGTGTGAATTTGGCAGTACAGAGCCTGAAAACGTCTTTGATGTTTCAGCTCCCTTATTTAAATAATTCAAAGAGAAAATAAAAAATAATTAACAACAATGAGAAATGGTTTGATAATGACTGTAGAAACCTGAGAAAAACACGGAGGAATGTATCCAATCAAAAACATATAGATCCGGAGAACCAAAATCTCCGCCTGCACTATGGGGAAACACTGAAACAGTTCAAATACACCCCAAGAACAAAGAAGGAACAGCAAACCAGAAACCACCCTTTTTTCTAAGGGTGTGTATAACAATGAACCCAGAACAAACAGTTAAACATGACACATTACAATCCCTTGAATCAGCTATCAAAGAATACCAGAAACCTTTGGATACTTCAATTACTGAGCTTGAATTACTGGAAAAACGCCAAACCCTTCAACCGAAAAAGGCCTGTGGTGCCAACGGAAAACCAAACAAAATGATTAAATATACAGACAATAAATTCAAAGTAACCTGGGGAAAAATACTCTGCAGCATCATAAACAAAAGACTTTTACATTTCCCCAGTGAACACAATGTTGTGATCCATGTCTGTCTGGCTTCTTACCAAATTGCTGCACATCAGACCATGTTTATACCCTGCACACCCTAACTGGCAAACAGCTAAATAAAAACAAAAGCTAAATCTTTTCATGTTTTGTTCACTTCAAAAAAGCATTTGACTCAATTTGGCACAAAGGTCTTCCATTCAAACTAATTTGAGGTGGTGTTAGTGGGAGAACATACAATATTGTACACAAACAACAAGCGTGGGTTAAAATGGGAAACAACCAAACAGATGACTTCCTTCAGGTGCTTGGAGTGAGACATGGCTGCTGCCTTTTGAGTCCTACTCAAAAACATTAGAGCAGTCTGCAGCACCTGGTCTCACACTGCATGACACTGAAGTGAAATGTTGACTGTTTGCTGATGTTCACACCAACAGAAGAGGGTCTACAGCATCACCTGGAACTACTGCATAGATTCTGTCAGAACTAGACCTTGACAGTCCAAAAATACCAAAATAGTGACATTCCAGAAAAGGTCTGTGTCAAACACTCCATAACAAAGCCCTAATCTTCCAAGAGCTGAGTCTGAAGAAGAATGCCCTTAGCCAGCTGGTCCTAAGACTCAGTTCATCTACCCCTTCCAACCCTACTAAGCCTCAGGACAGCACTCAGCCAATCTGGCCCAACCAAATTGTAACAAAAAAAATCTATATATATTTCACATATTGGAATGAGACAACAAAGATACAAAGTAAACTTGAAAGCCATTTGGCCCTAAACAGACAGTACACAGTGGCAGACTATCGATCACTGTGACTGAGCAGAAACTGAGGAAGACATTGACTATGTACAGACTCAGTGAGCACAGCCTGGCAGTAGAAACAGGCCTCCAGGGAGACATAGAAACAGAGCACTTCCTCTTACATTGCAACACATATGCAGAAATAAGAGCAACATTCTTTCCCCAATTACACAGCACTACAATGATTTTGACACACAAACAGACAAAGTTAAAATTCAATTGCTATTGAGGGAAAAATCACACTGCCCCAAATTGGCAGCCAAATATGTGGCTTACTGCCGCAACCTTAGGGACAGCTTGTGGAACGCCAACCAGAAAGTGAACTAGTAGCCTACTAGTAGGAGTTGTTATTATTACCACTGTTAGTGTTGTTGTTATTATTGTTGTTACTGTTATGTTACTGTTATTGTTCATTTGATATAATAATTTCCCTTTCTGTCATTACTAACTCATATGTTATTGAATTGAATTGAGAGAGAGAGAGAGAGAGAGAGAGAGAGAGAGAGAGAGAGAGAGACTGAGTACACAGCACTGCATAGCAATCTCATTAAAATAAGCTGCTGCTATTTTCAGCTCGTAATCGAGCTTGAAAGCTTGATTAATCTCGCCTTGGTCAGATCTGAACCACACTATTTCTCCTTCCTCTCTCTCTCTCTCTCTCTCCCTTTCTCTCTCTCTCTCATATCTCTCTCACTCCGCAATGCTGTCCTTGCTTGCAGCACCTCAACAATGTGCCTCTGTGGCACTCTGTGCTTGTGTGGTGGTTGAAATGGAGTCCTTGTCCACCGGGTCTCACACAGACAGAACAGAGCTCCCATTCGACACCAGAGCCATTCACATCACAGCACATCTCACCTTTCTACAGATCCTCTGTCTGTCCCCTCCCTGCATGTCAACACTGCAGCCCCAGTCCCAGCAGACCCCACCCTGGCCCTCTGTCAGCTACAGAGTCTGTCTGTTAGGCTTAGGGACACAATGAGAGGGCCTGGGTCAGGGCTTTGGCTTTTGTCTTTGCATAACTGAGCCACTGATCCAGGCGTCCCTATCTGGCGAGGGGCTAGAAGAACAGTGCTTTCTGACCACTAATGCAGTTTTAAATGCTACAGCCCAGCCCTCACCTTAAACTTAAACATATAGGGAACACATTTGAGCTATTTGAGCTATTAGGCCGTCTACTTCAACATCTGTTCAACTGTAGTTACTGTATGGCCTTTGTTGGCTTTATCAAACAGGGCACACAGCATTTGCATTTTCTTCCAGGCCTCTCTATCTCATGTGTCTTCTGCCTGGCCAGTCTGTGTGTGAGAGAGAGAGAGAGAGAGAGGGGGGGGGGGGGTGTTAAGCTCTGGTTGGCATCGCTTGCACACGCTCAGTGTCACTCTCAGGCCATGTGAGTCTGTACTCTGGCCATGTGAGAAAGAGAGAGAGAGAGAGAGAGAGAGACAGAGAGAGACAGAGAGACAGAGAGAGAGAGAAGAGATCTACCATGTTCTGTCCTGTGAGGTTGGGGACAGGGGAACTGGTCTGTGACGAGCTGTAAGAGGGGAAGAGAAACCTGAGCATGATGAGCTGTGTCAGCAGTTCTGTCTCAGTGTGTGTGTATCACCCTATGTTCTCCCCATGGAAACAGACCTCTGCCACAGGGGTTCCACTGATAGTGGATGAGTCAGCTGGAGAAGCAGTGTTGGCACAAGATACTACGTCCCATTGTTGATCGTATCTAAATCATTGTCGATCATGCTAAATATGTTACAAACACATACACACAGGCAGAATGAGTGTGTGTGAGACAGCTTGGGTCTGTACAATTATCAGGTGAGATGCATGTGATCTTATATGTGCTCATATGTGCAACTGAACCACGCATCGACATGTATGTATAGGCCAATGTATGTAACTTTGTCTATACTAGCTATTTAATGAAAATGTAATTTTCCTGTGACACTTTAAGCCACTTCTATTTTGTCAGGACTTCTACATCAGTGGAGGTGGAAATCGGAGAACGGGCTCATTGTAATGCATGGAATGGAATGAGGAAATGTATCAACATACGCACATGTTTGATACCATTCCTCATTCCATTACATGCATTACGATGAGTCCATTCTCCAATTTCTACCTCCACCAGCCCACACAGGTATATGCATGACCCTGCAGGACTCCCTCCCACGACCCCCCAGTGAAGTCCTACTAGAGACAGAACTGCAGTGCCTTCATTCACCCCTCTGCTTCTTTAATGATTCATCCATGTCACCAGCTCAGTCTCTCAGTCATTAATTCATTAGTTCACAGAGCACCTGGACCAGGACGTCTCTAGTTTCCCCTCTCATTAGACTCCCTAACAGACCTGCCACGTTGCCGGCCTCATACATTATCTGTTGCCATACCGACCTGATGTGTCCATAGCCCTGGGTGTCAGGCGGTTTCTGCTTCAGACGACATGTTGTTGTCTCGTAGCGCGATTGAAGTCTGTGTGTGACCTGAGGTGGGGTTTGAACCCTGGTCTCCCAGGTGGAAGACATGCGTATTATGTTTAGGACTCATCACATCCTTCCCCAAGCATCACCTCTTCAATTTTCTTGTATGTCATGTTTATAGAATGATCCTCTTAGGCCATAACACACAATAGCCTCAAATAAATACCGTAGATTCAATTGAATGCACTTGATTTGTCTCTAGTATCAAACTAAGTGAAACAGGTCAGCCAGCAGACTGACCTTTCAGTTAGAGAAGAGGCAAGCAGGGTTTGAGAGAAAGCTATGTGTACTAGGTGTGTTACTTTGCTTCTGTGGCAAACCTTTTAGAGACAGAGAGCGTGTGTGTGTGTGTGCATGCATGCATGCTTTGCCGTGCCATTCCTGTCACAGTCTCATATAGTCACACCACGCCATGGTCTATCTTATCCCAGTTCCATGGCTGGCCAGTGACACCAGTGTAGATAAGTGGAGCGACTGTGCCAGCACATGGCTGAGTGTCAGCATGTAGCTCACACAGCCCCTGTCACCCTGTGCACTGGCACACAAACAAGTCCTATCACTCCTCATCACCTCTTCACTGTCATAGCTGATGCTTGGTGAGGGTCCTGGCCGCTGTTGGGTGGGCGCTATGCATTTGAGGTGGAATTTGTTCCAGGGAAAAACAAAGGAGACACGCCTGACCAGCAAACCAATTTTACAAATGTGGTTAAGGTTAGGGTTAGGGATAGGGTTAAGGGTTTGATTTTGACCTAGTCAGGCTGTCAATGGGAGGCTGGTCAAGAAGGTCCCTTTAGTCTCACCTGTTTGTTTCTTTGCTGCCATCTTAGGACATATTCCCTTAAAAATTGTTTTTAATAACAATTTGACCACCTGTATGAATTGAAAAATAAACTATAAGTACTAGCCAGAGGATTATCTCCTACATCAACCAACATGAGATGTGAGATGTGTAATACATGTACTAATCATCAGAACCCAGTGCACTTGGGGAAATCAGTGGAGAGATGTCGCCATCTAGTGATCCTTTGACATTACAACAAGCATATACTCTTCCCTGGGTGGTAGGGAGGCAAAAAAACATTGCAAATACCATTAAATACCATACTTCCCAAGGGCTGTACATTCACTTGTCATATTCAAATTAACTACAGTTAGAGTCCTACAGTTATACTATACTGTATAAATAGTGTCAGTATGATGAACTGTTGAAACAACAAGCAATGAAAGCCATGAGGTAATGTACTGTGAGCATTATGAAAGCACTCACTATAGTTGTCTACTTGAGTGAAGCAAATTTAGCATGGGTTGGTAGTCCTAAGAAATGTTTAGAAGTTTTCTCCTCTTAAATTTGCACCCTAGTCCAAATGTTTAGTGAGACAATGTATACAGCATTGGGACCACACATAAAAAAACAGACACTGTTAACAAACCCATTGAACAGTGTGCATTCCAGAGCCACTGACGTTAGCGTATACACGTTTGAATAGGACCTATCTTTCCAGTCCTTGAAACTTGAAAAACAGTCTGTATTTCACTGTCAGAGAAGAGGCAGCGCCGGTGCATTAAATGAGAATGAGGTGTCTTTTGCCCTGGAGGTATGTGTAACGCAGGCTCGACTGCCTTCTCTGCTAACCTGCTAAGCTTGTTTAATTTAATGTCAATGACCCAGTCTGTTGCTATTGGAGAGACACCTTTCACAGGAAATCAAACTTACAGAATGTGCCATTAAGCTCCGCTAACTCCACCCTGCTTTCAATGGGAAGAGTCCAGTCTAATACTTAATAATGATAATCTTGTACAAATTGCCTGGATGCTTGGTTGCTCTTCAATGGCAGTACAGAACATGTCAACAGTAGGATAATGCTGATGTTTTATATACAGTGTAAATGGGGGCATTTTTTCTTATTTTGGCTCTACCCTCAATTTGAAATTAAACAATTACTATGAGGTTAAATCATCAATGAAGACATGGTAGTTTCAGTGGAAGCCATACATGGCCAAGCCATAACACCCCCTCTACCATATTTCACAGATGAGTTGGTATGCTGTGGATATTGGGCAGTTCCTTTTTTTCTCCATACTTTATGCTTGCCATCACTCTGGTACACTCTGGTATGTTAATCTTTCACCTGTCCACGATACTTTTCTTCAGAACTTGCTGGCTCTTTTAAGTACTATTTAGCAAACAGTAACCTGGCCATCCTGTTTTTGTGGATAACTAGTGGTTTGGACCTCGCAGTGTAGCCTCTGTAGTTTTGCTGGTGAAGTCTTCTGCAGATGGTAGTGTCTGATACACCTACCTCCTGATCTGTGGAACAGTTGTTTTGGGGGTTTTCTTAATCATGGTGAGCATTCTTCGGTCATCCACTGTAGAAGTCTTCCTTGGCCTACAAGGCCGTTTGCAATTACTGAGCTCACCAGTGCTTTCTTTCCTTTCTTTCTACTGTTTTTTGTTTTGTTTTGTTTTTTGTATTTTAGCCACATAATGGCTTCCCTGCGTTTCATTGACGTCTCTTTGGTCGTCATGTTGACAGACACCAATAGCAGACTCCAAAGGCAAATGCAAAGCCTAGAATTGATATTAGACATTGAGAGCTCTCCTATGACTGCACAAATGATGTGACGGAATACACCTGATGAACCAGAAACACCTGTCAAGCCAATTGTCCCATCACTTTTGGGTACCCTAAAATAGGGGGACTGTGCATAAAAGGTGTTGTAATTTCTGAATAGTGAAACCAAAATGTACACAAATACCATCACATAAAAGCTGATAATATATACTGTAACCTCATAGTAATTGTTTGATTTCAAATCCAAACTTTTGGAGAGTAGAGCCAAAAGAAGGAAAAATGCTTCACTGTCCCATTACTTACGCAAGGCACCCTCACAAACACTTATAAATATACAAATTGATCTTCATCATCAGTATCTAGCTCCTGTACAGACAAAAATCTCCATGCAAGAAACAGTACATACAAAATACCCTCAAAAATCAGTTTTAATGATATCAAGATACATTATTTGTTGATTTGATTTAATGAGTCCAAAGATTTTCATAGTACCGTATACACAACTTCAGACAAGTGAATTACAGCCAGACCACATTCTGCTTATTTACTAAGGTTGATGAAATTATTGTCCGTTCTGTACATGTGCACAATTAGGGGATAGAAGTGAGGCTCTGGAACAATGACAATGAAACACTGTTGCTGTATTTTCCTATAAACACAAGACTCAGAGGAAGTCATTCAAGCCACTACAGTGTAACAAGAGTCATCTTGAAAGACAGAGATAGAGAGCTGAGCAGAATGACAATAGTACATTCTCAATGGGGTGACAACACTGGCGTCCAATGAAAACCAATTACCTGCTATGAATGTGCTGTAACTTCATGGGAATCATCTCAATAGAAATGTTGATGCTTTAAAAGGGAGGGGAAGAAAAGCCAGGCCAACAGGAACCTTAGAGCTGAAGGAAGGAGGAAGGGAAAGAGGAGGAGGAGGAAGAGAGGGAGAGAAAGAGAGCGAGTCTCCTTGGAGCCATTGAGTGGAGCTCTCTCCCTGCCTCTCCTCTCCTCTCCTCGGTCTCCCTCTGTGGCTGGCACTTGGCTGCGGCCCAGAGGAATTCTCTGGTGGCCTTGGTAAATATAACATTTAGAATAACAGCGCCAGAGCCCCCGTGTGTGGACCTAACCCAGTTTCTGGGTCCTCGCTGTGCTGACTGCGGCTCGGAGGGGGGAGAGAAGCACGCGCTCATGCCTCTCCTGGCTCCGCCGGGACCACCGCTGGGACCTCCACAAGACTAAAGGCTAATTTAGAGTTTGGAAGGGCCAGTGTGTTGCTTCTAGACTGTCCAGAGTGACAGAATTGGTGCCTACGTTTACATGATCTAGAGCCCAGTACTACCACTGCCCCAGCCCTGTAATAACACACTTGACTCAACAACTTAATAATTAAGTGTTTAGCTGAGTCAGGTGTGTAAGGACTGGCCTGGAATAAAAGCCTGCACACCCGTAAAGACCCCCCAGGACCAGGATTTTAAAAACAGAGCTGACGTCTCGTCTTTTCCAGAATGGTCAGTCTGGTACAGCTGGTCAACACACACAAACAATGGTATCACCTGACACCTGTCAATCATTCAGCTGATGTTACTAACATGCCATGACGACAGGGCTGTAGCTATAAGTCCTATTAATTGGATGAGGTAACAAAATTGTTATGAATCGTCTCAATAATACCTTTGAATCTTTCTATGGTTGTACAACATTACCCCCCCCAGTCAAGTGTACAAGAGCAAACCTCTACTCAGAGTCACAAGAGAAATGGCTACAAATAGGATCAAGCAAGCTTAGGCACCTTGATGCATGTGGTTTTTACATTTGAAATAAGATGGAGGATTTCGGAACGAAACATCAAATATCATGCTGCTAGACAGTGTGTCCTTGCTGCCCTATAGGGTTAGAGATGCTGGAGGCAGGCTGTTTAAAGAATGTACAAGTTTGTTACTCAGCCATGACCCTCATGCACTACAAATCATATGTGCCAGAACTGTACTTCATACCTGTACAGTTTGTATTTAATCATCAAGTATCTAGAATTATAATACAAACACATTCCCACTTTGAAACAAAAAAAATAATGATGGTATGTTACATATCTACAGACCAAGGTGTGATGGGTGTGATATTGTGAAGAATACAACAGAAAGCACACCTCATACTATAATCATATATAGTATATCAGTACTGCATATGGTGACTATATTTATACATGTTTATATAAATATAGATAAGTATATTTCTATGTACATTTGGATATTTAAACATTGCATAAAGAATGAAATAAATAATACAAATATAATCAAATCTTACAGTAGGTACGATTTGAGAAATACTATATTAGAGCCAAAATAGATCTAACACTTAAAGTATTCATGATAATAACAATTATTATTCAATAATAAACAAAAACAACAAACGTGGCCTACAATCTGGAGTAACAGAACACGCTACACCACATTTACCCTGCAAGTTTACCATTTGGGACTGCTGGAATGACTGGAGAGGGGGGAGTCAGGACAGAAAAGGTGAGGGTCTGTTTTCCTTCTGCTCAGTCTGTGTGTGTGTGTATGTGTGTGTGTGTGTGTGTGTGTGTGTGTGTGTGTGTGTGTGTGTGTGACAGAGAGAGAGAGAGAGAGTGTAAGTATGTATGCGGGGCAGCGATGGTGATGGGGTCAGGAGTCAGGGGTCAAGGTCTCCTGCTTTTTCACCTCCGGATGTCGGTGGCCTCAGGGTCCTCCTGCTCGGCGACCACCCCAGTGTCGGGGCTCTGGCGGCGGGGGCCCTGACTCCGACTGCGGGGGTGGGCGTTAAAGCCCCCCTTACTGGGCTTGTCTTTGTCGCCCTGTCGTGGGGGGCGGGGATGTTCTGGCTCGGGGTGGGGAGGTGCTGGACGGCGGTGGTCGGGTGCGGAGCCAGGAGGGGGGGTGAGGGAGGAGCAGAGACTTAGGCTGTCACACAGAGCCCCCCAGTTCTGCTCACACTGCAGACGAACGCTCCGCGTCAGCGCCTCCTTCACTTCCTCACCACAGCTTAGCAGGATGTTCACCAGCTCCACGTATGGACTGGAGAGAGAGAGGCAGCACTCGAATTACACGATATCATTTCATAGAGAGAAAAATACTTCCAACCAACACAGACTGGACATCAAGTGGTTTATCTAACACCCTATTTACAGGAGGATAATTATATCCTTCCTCAAAGCTGTCTGTGAACTATCTGACAGAGAAGCTGAGAGGATAGGAGAGGCGGAAATGGGTAGAGATGGACAAAGATGGGCAGAGTGAGCTAAGAGTGAGAGACGGGTAGGGAGGTCAAAAGGAGTAGAGAGGGGGAGAGTTAAGCTGAGAGGCGCAAGAGAGCGAGGGGGGGCAGAAGAGGGGTAGAGAGAGGAACAGAGAGTTAGAGGGGTAAAGAAGGGTGAGCCAAGGGTAAGAAAAGAGTATAGAGGGGTAGAGAGAGGTAGAGTGAGTAGAGAGGGGTGAGAGAGGGGAAAGAGAGGTGCAGAGAAGGACAAAGAGATAGAAACAGGCTGACAGAAACTGGGAGAGTTATTGAAGAGAGAGAGTGGTAGAGAGAGGACTCACCCTTTAGGGAAGAGGTCTTGGAAATGGATCATCTCCACCATGACGTTGACGTTCTCCTTGGCTGCGGAGCAGAGGTTGTGTTTTATGTAGCACTCTCTCTGGAGCTGAAACACCATGTCTTTAATGGCCAGGCACTTCCTGCTGATACAGCTGAACTTGTGGCGGAGGCCATGTGCCATACACTTCAGGGCATCCTTGATGAAGGACTTCCCCTGCACACACACACACACACACACACACACACACACACACACACACACACACACACACACACACACACACACACACACACACACACACACACACAGGAAAGAAACACTTTTACTCCACTGCTGACAGTATCTAGAAGGCTGGTCTTTTTTTACACACTAGTATTGCTACTAGTATTGCTGGCTCTGAGTCATGCTCTTTGGGGGGTTGGATGTGTGTGTGTGTGTGTGTGTGTGTGTGTGCATAGATGCTTATAGGGAGGGGGGTGGGGGGATGGGGGTTAGGTGTGTGATTGCCAGTTAACCGGCGATATTCCATCATTCTAATAAAACCTGCTAAATTTAACCCCTGGACGTGCAGGTTCTAATGTAGCCCTCGTCCCTCCATGACCCAGCCCTGAGGGACATCTTGAGACTCAGTCAGTCCTGGCTCTGAGGCTGGGGCACAGCCACCTGTACCCATATGAAAGAGGAGCTGGCTGGGCATGGTCCCAGCTGGCTACTGCCTAACCCTGGTTACCCTCCACCTCCCTCTGATAGGGACTTGAACTCTGTGGGAGAGGAGAGGAGACCGGGGCAAACAGAGGAGGGCAAAAGTGTGTATTCAAAGAAACACACACACACACACACACACACTGTATTTTACCTGAGAGTCGAACTTGCCGGCGTTGTGGAGGAAGGTCATGCAGATCTCCTGTAGCCCTCGTATCTCACAGGAGTTATTCTCGAAACACTCAAACACACCGCAGCCAACATCCCCTGCACTCACCAGACAATGCTGGATCTCAGCTAGAGAGAGAGAGAGAGAGAGAGAGAGTGAGAGACAGAGACAGAGACAGGAAGAATGTGTTAAGATTACTCAAACAACCCCTTTTCACTTTAGACATAACAATTTTGCATAACAAATCACATTAGTGGGTAAGTTAGGGTTAAGGTAGGCTATGGTCTGTGGTTGCCATCACATTTGTGTTTAGAAAGCTCCATACAGTACTTCTATCCTTAGTAGTGACAATAAGGGCAGATGGTGAGAAACAACTAGTCTGGTGTCCAAATCATTTGACAGGGACTGGGAAAGGTTGGAAGAGTTTCTCTCTGCACCGTCAGAGTGGTAAAACACTGTGGCCTGCCCCCAGCCAGAGAGAGAAGACAAGTACATTTCCACAGCAGATTCTAGACCTGAGGGGTCTGCAGAGGAACACTTGGTGACAGAGATTATTGTGTCATTCTGCGTCAAAATCCATCTGCACTGCCTGCCGTTGAGATAGGATGGTGCATTGCAGATACAGCATTGACAACATGCGGAAGAAGAAACACAAAATGCAGCCACTTGCATTCCCTTTACAAAGTGGACGGCAACAGGTGTCTGTTTTTGCTGATACATGCATTGCGTGGATGGGAACTGTAGGCTACTACTGTTATGCTTCGCTTAACAATATTTCTTCATCTTGCTTCATTGTCCTTGAATATAACAAAAACAACAAACAATGTGCTGTCTATTTCCTCCCCATCACACAACATGCAGGCTTTTCTGTTGATTTTATTCTAATTTCCTGGTTGTGAGGAGAGGGTGGACAGACAGATGCTGGGTGGGGGGTGGGGGGGGGGGGGGGGTGACATCAGTGGTGGACGTTTGAATGGAAGTGGACTGTACACGTCCAGACATTCAGGGAGGTATCAGATAGTCCTGGGTTGTACATTGGCACTGTCACTGGCCTCTCACTTTCTTTGGCTTTCTTAGTCAACAACTGCAGCCAAGGAAGACAAGAATAAAACAAATGACAGTGGACAGAAATGACCAGGAACAAGGAAAAGTCTCCCTTTTAACCCGTAATTGTAATTGTAGTCTGACATGGGTGTATTTCGAGAGAGATGCCAGTCCAAATGTAGAAGATCTACTCACAGCATGCTTTGGGGATGTATGACTACTGTTGTGACAATGTTGAGTAATACAACATGTTTATTGATATTGACTATAGGATCAAACATGAAAATGCATCATTAGGTCCTGCTCGTGCATTATGGTGGGTATAAACGCGCAAGGTCTCCTCATACAATGGGAATCTGCCGGTGTTCGGGGCTTGTTGAGGGACCTCCCATCCCCCCTTACTTGCCACTCACAGTCACAGTGAAGCGTGTGACCCATGAGGGAGGATGACTACGCAGCTGTGCGCCAAGGGGATTCTCTAGATGAGCGTGAGAACAAACTTAGACATTTTCATCTTCAACCGATTTTCTGTGAAGTGCACGATCATTGTAACCATAGTTAAGAGCGTCACGATTGATCGTCTAAAAGATATAACCATTACATCAACACCGGCTCACATAACTCTAGTCATCGATAAAGCTTTTTTCAATTAATCCAATGCGCCCTACGGTCAAAGCAAATAGCGAAATTACGATGATTTATTTGAGAAATGATGGTTGTCAACAAGGAGCCTCTGTTGGGGGGTTGTAGCAGGGGAGGGGCGTGAGGGGTGAGAGTTATGTAGGCACTGAGTTGAACTTTGGTGCGCAGGAAAAGTGAGCCGCTGTCGGCATTGCTTGTGTTGGCATTTGTACGGGAATGTGCTTGGATCGTACGAGCTGGCCGCAACGTGCATTGAATTACACAGTGGTGTGACCGACTGAGGGACTCAACTGTGCAAACCTGCCTCGGAGTTGTCCCTATTTTGCGACAAGGAAACTACAGATATTATAACCCTTGTATGATTTTACCCAGTCCCAAAAATACAGATTTTATATAGCAGACACCATACCACTGCGATTTCAAAGAAAGGGGACTCATGAACAACGAAATGGAAATGGGATTGCCGCTGAAATGGAGCAACCCCCTAAGAGACATTGCATCATCCCTGGACGGTATTAACAGCTTTGTAGTTAGAAACCTTGAGTAATATGTGCTCCCATTATTTGCACACAAAAAACATAAACAGTTAGACTAACTGCGCAAGTTTCTTAAATGCGTAATGCAGGCCTGCTCGTTCGTTGCTGATGGTGGCCAACTTTGAACTAAGCACGCTGTTACAAGGATAACTGATTTTTTTTTAAAAACTAAAAAAAAACCGAATACACACAGGCATACACACACGCACGCACACACACACACACACCTAGAGGCGCTGCCGTATACATTACCTATCATTACCTACCTTGTGCCGTTCTATTAATAGTTTACTAACGTATTGAATTTCTGTCTCTGAGTATTTACAAGATATCGACTTTCTTGATAATAGGAAAACGTAATCTCCTACATGATACGGTCGATATTTCGGTCAAGAAACGGCGATTTGCTGCGCGAGATCGGAGTGATCGATCGAACGTGTTCCCCTGCACGGTTTAATTCACTGCCCCGGGGAGCACGTGCACACACAAGCCATCCCGCTCGCTGCGAGTTCAGCAGAGATGTGTATGAGCTGATAACACACCCCAGCCTCGACCCAGTTCCCACTACACGTCATTCTCTGTCTATTTGTCTCTTACCTGTGTTCTGCAGGGAAAGACGTCCTTTCTGACTCGCCGGTTTTTCTGGTGGGTTGTCATGAATATCGATATTATCCGTCCCCACCACTTGCTCAAAAACTGTCAAAACCAACAGCGCTATTGCCAATTTGACCAACATTTCTGTGTGCAAAGACGAGTGGCTCTGTCCTCCAATCTCAGACAATGATGAGGTTCTGTAGCTACACACGCCTGTTACCTCTGCTCTATATGATTACTATGTAGCAGTAGCCTCAATGAGCAGCTCTAGGACTGAGCGCAGGGACGGGAGGGATGCTGGCTATATTTCCCGGAGCCCGGGTGTCAATTTGGATGAAGGAGTTAAGCAGGTGTTGTCAGTCGGGCTTCGCGACCAATCAGAGACGCAGACATCCACGTCCAAGGTTGAGGGGAGTGTCCAGTGAAAGTCCCTTCTTGCCATAAAATCAAAGTTGTAAAGAAGTGCTCACGAGTAGGTGGTTATTAACAAGTGTTTAGGTATGAACCCTCTGACTGTGTCTGTTGTTGTCTGCATAAGAAGGAAAACATGATGTCAATAAACAAACTCTAGACTTTCAGACTCTGTCATGTTATAACATGATAATAAGCCTATAACACAACCTAACCTGCAGACAAAAGCCAAGTTAGATTCAGTGATATTGGATGAATCTCTTACAGTGGTTATGTGGCATATTTTCTTAATAGTCCAATACTATGCAAGTCAAAAGTGTTTGCCTGCAAAAAAGATGTGAAAAAAAAGTGATAACAGACTATAGGGAAATACACACACACACACACACACTGTGTGTTGTTTCCTATAACTGCAGCAACGGGGGATAGTGTACAATGCCACACACTCCACAGTGTTGAACTACAAAATGATTTTGAACAATAGAACATCATGTTCAGTTAGCCAACCCAGAGAGTGATCTAGGAGAGGGGATCGTAGCACTGACCAGAACATGTAAACAGTTATGCACACAGTTTGGATTGGAAAGGATAAGTGGACATACTCCAAGAGCAACAAACATTGTTGAGTGTGAATAATTCCCTGCATGGTGGAGGGATAAGGGACATCCACTCTTAGCTTTACTGGAATCCCTCCTGGCGGATAGTTGCTGCTTGAATATAACGGCTCATCCAGATAGGAGAGACACCAGTGCTGGCACTGGTGACCCAGGAAAGCCTTAGCTCTGGTGGTATGATGTACCAGTGTGCCAAGACCACAACGAAGACAAGAGAGGGCAGCAGTTGCAGGAATGGTAATGGTTGGCAGGGATTGCATCATGCAGGCCACCCCCTACAGGCAGGCCATGTGTGTGTGTGTGTGTGTGTGTGTGTGTGTGTGTGTGTGTGTGTGTGTGCGTGTGTGTACGTGTGTGTGTGTGTGTGTGTGTGTGTGTGTGTGTGTGTGTGTGTGTGTGTGCGTGTGTGCGTGTGTGTGTGTACATCCATATGGATGAATGTGATGTTTCACTGTGTTCAGACACCAAGCAAAACTATAGGCCTACTAGATACGCGTCCCCCAGATATCCACTTTTGAAATAACACCATGCGAAAGCGCTACTCACATTAGTAGCATACTACTATGGAAAACGTGTTCCATAACTGTGAATGGCTACTAAATATACAGAAGAAAATAAACATGTCATTCGAGTTATGGACAAAACACTTTTTCTTTTGTTTTTAAGACCTTTTAGAAGCTTTATATAATTATTTTTATATAAATACATTTTTCTTTTGTACAAATATGTCAAGGTTTTATGGGCCGTTTTGGCATGTCCTCAGGTTGACTGATATCTATATTTAGATTAACCATATGATCACAATTAGGCCTACATTTAGGCTACCGCATCTGGACCGTCGCCTTTGTATGTGTTAACCAAAGTTATAAGAATGCCATGATTCGGTAATAATTTCCGTCTGGTTTGGTTATTCATCCTCTTAAATTATGAGTGGAATGAATCGTGCGAAATCGACCACATCTGTGAAATAATTGGTCCAATGAGATGCAGACCATCTCTAGGAATTTGAAAGTGCTGAGAAATTGCCTTGTAATTTGGCTGTATTCCGTCGAGGCGCAGAGGAGCAGGGATAAGATCTATCGAATATCAGTGGTGCGTTTAATCTTAGATCATACGATGTCGGGATGACAATGACCATGCTTAGGTGCAGCAACATGGTATTGCTGTGAGAACACAGATTAATCAAACAGCATATAAGCAAGCTACTGTATTCCTTTTGAAAAACACTATTGCTTTGCAGAGCTGTAATGTTTCACTCTCCAGGAAAAGGCAACAACCTTAACATTTGATTTGAAACTTACGAAGCGAGAAGGGACGGCATAATTTCGGAGGAGAGTGCGCATGGCACACTTTTGGAAACAGAGATCAGTGTTTTGGTGGCGCGCACTGGTAATAGGCTACCTACCACAGTTTGAAATGTCTTACAGAATCCACGTTTGTAAGAAGAAAAAAAAACCTTCCCACGCTGAGAACACACCCTCAATTTGGTCCAATCAGCGCCGACCAGTATAGACCGCAGGCTTGCAATGGTGCATGTCGCCACTGTGTCATGCCTGCGGTGTGCGTCGAGGTACTGACTGGCGGACGAAGCGCATATACGAGACTTCAGGTCTCAGATCGCAAATTGTGAAATGTAAATTTGGTATTCACATTGAATGAGTGGGCGGCATTTCAGAACATTAAACCGATGTACTGCATGCGTGCCTATTGACAAGAATAAATATCTCACACCACACCAGATGCACATCATGGCTGCAACTGTGACAGCTACTTAAAGATCTTAAGACCATGCAATGCTGTCGTCGCCTATTATTACGAACACATTGCATTACCGTTAAACACTCTCATCTGCTCTGAGCTGGTTTAATCTCAAGAAGAGTGGTCTATTTCTGTCTGTATTTCAAAAGCAGAAAAATCTATATTGCCCGTGATGAGTCTGCTGCTTGTCAGTGACACTGTCCAGAAAATAGACAAGAATGCTTTGATTACAGTTACTTTAATTCATGTTGACTGGTGGGCTGTAGGGACAAAAAGCAGACCAGATCATCCATTAAACCACAACAGGAGGGGCCAAGCTTAGCCAGGGTGTGATGCACAGGCTGAGGCAGAGGGACATTCACAGGTAGCCCTATCAGTTCCCATTATAGCTCACTGTTTGAGAATAAAGTATTATGTATCACTGGAGGCCTATACAGTGAATGAAGCTACTATATAATGGGAGCTAATGGAGCTCTTTCAGAGTTTGATATGGGGACGGATCGTACCTCTGCATCCATACAGATGATGTCTTGCTAGAACACAGCAAATAGGTTTGGGCCTGTGAGCGCTTTTTGCATGTGTGTGTATGTGAGAGAGACAGAGAGAGAGAAATTCGACTCAAGTTCAAGTAATTGAAAGTGGTGTTGGGGGGCCATTTTCCCCTAACCCTAACCCTAATTAATATCCCCAAAAATGCCATCAAATTCTATAATCATCTAAAATCAAGTGACCCCCACTCCTACCACGACAAAGTCCTCAAATGCCAAGAGGTGAGAAAAGTCCCTTCAGCCAGCTGGTCCTGAGGCTCAGTTTATCTTTGCTTTTCGACCCTACAAAGCCTCAGCACAGCACTGGGACAATCAAATACATCACCTATTGGAATGAGACAACAAAGAAACAAAGGAAACTTAAACGCTATTTGGCCGTAAACAGACAGAACAGTCTCACCACAACCTTAGGGACAGCCATTGGAACAACACACCAAGCTGAATGTTATTCCTGTTATTTGTGGAGTCATTACAGTAATGTATTATTATTTTGTATTTATCATCATCAGTGTTCTGTTCCGTCATCACTTATTTATTAAGTTATTATATGTTTGCTTTGGCAATGTCAGATCATGTCTTATCATGCTGAAAAGGTCAGTGAATTGAATTGAATTGAGAAAGAGAGGAAGAGGGAATGGGGGGAGGTGAGAGGGAGATGAGAAATGCTCCTGAAATATCTAAGGAAAGGTGACACCAGAGAAGGCGTCTTTGAGGAACCTTATGATGATAGATATCCCTTGCCAGTTGCTAATTTGGGGTCAGTTTGTGTATGCTTGTGCTTTGTAAGCACGCGTGTGTGTGCGTGTGTGCGTGTGTGCGTGTGTGCGTGTGTGTGTGTGTGCGTGTGCGTGTGTGTCTGTGTGTCTGTGTGTTTGTGTGTGTTTACATCTGAGTGCTTGGAGTGTAGAACTAGAAAAGGGTTTTGAACATCTCTCTCTCTCTCTCTCCCCCCTCTCTCTCTCTTTCCCCCCCTCTCTCCCTCTCTCCCTCTCTCTCTCTCTCTCCCTCTCTCTCTCTAGCTCTCTCTCTCTCTCTCTCTCTCTCTCTCTCCCTTTAAAGCACTCTGTAGTCTGTTAACTCACCTGACTCGTGAAAAGACCAGTTTTACTGGCCCAGCACAGCGAGCCAGCTTTGGGTTCTCACTCCAAACGGTGTGAAAGTACTACCTCTCAGACCCCCTCATTTTATTTGCCTCAAACAATGTGCTATTATAGACTTTGTGCTGTGTGAATTATATTGCTACAGTCCTGGCAGATAACAAAGTACTCTAACTCATTACTGTCTATATAAGCCTGCTCTGGTCCTGGCCAGCACAAAGGAGTGATTGAGTGATAAGCAGGGAGAGATGGGCCAAGGCTGCCCATGTGAGTCCTTACCTTGGCTGCTCCATCCCTGATGATGAGGGTAGAGGTGATGTCATCCTGCGCTGAGACGTAGCAGGTCGACCTCTCTCTGTTAGGTGGACATGCAGGGACAAAAGAGAGCAGCTTGGACACAAAAGCCCCATTTAATGAGTGTGAGACATAATGCTGTGGAGGCTCCATGGGTGGCACATAGTGTCATAGTAATTCAAAAGACTGGAGAGCAATTAATCGTCCGTTTAGGGTGGAATTGGGTAAAGGCTTTTTGTGTAATGTTTTGGATTTCAGTGAGGCAACAACTGAGGACTTTTCTGGGTTATGCTTATTTCCACTCGATCCCTTAACATTGGAGCCTGGGATGCTATATTTGTCGCGGTGAATGGCCAGAACGATCGGCTGACACAATGTGACACACTTAATCCTCATTAGAGATGAAGGCCTCTTTGTGGAGGGACGGGGGTCCCAACAAATCATTAAAACTTCTCCTCTTGGCTTGTTTACTCTCTGGTCATTATGGCCATTACCAGGTGATTGTGTGGCCCGTGACCCACATTCAGAGTCATAAGGGGTAATTGACAATGTTCTGAGAAGTGCACGTAGAGTTAGAAGTGTTGAAGAATGAAAGAAAGATGACAGCTATTTAGTTGTTGCTTCGTTAGATTGTGTTTGACAGGCTGGTGTATAGTCTTCTCACTGTGGAACAATAATGTCTATTTTTCCAGAGCGAGACTGAGATGTGAGCGGTGGTGCGTGGCTGCGTGATGTGGAAAAGGGCATACGAGATCTGGCTCCCTGTGTCTATCAGGTTTGACAGTGAATAGTGTGTTAGAACACATGAATTAGAATTGAATTAAACATTAAAGAAGATGGAAAAAAGGGTACAGTATGTTTTGATTCAATGACAAAGCAGACACCGTATTATACAATGTGTTTGTATAATGTGTTTGATACCATTCCTCATTCCATTCCATGCATCCACTAGCCTCCCCTGCTGTGCCCCCTCCATCAGCCTTCCCTAGTGTGATTTCACACCCCAACCACCCCCCCCCCCTCCCGGCAGACGGAAAACTGTGTGTGTGTGTGTGTGTGTGTGTGTGTGTGTGTGTGTGTGTGTGTGTGTGTTGTGTGTGTTTGGGGGTGGGGGGGTGGGGGGTGGTCAGAGGGAAGGGGGTGTAGGATCAGATTACTGGCCATTTGTCAGCAGTGGACTGTTCACTTCCTCCCTCCCTTACTTCCTTCCTTCTGCCCCCACCACACACACACACACACACACACACACACACACACACACACACACACACACACACACACAGTACACACACACTTGTCTTTATTTGTCTGATAAGCCAATATTACCTCACTCATACTTTGGAACATTTTACTATTTTGTATTTGCAAACAATGATATCCCTGTTTGGTACCTCATTAAAGGAAGGTACTTTAAGATGTGGTTTGGTCTGCGAATGTTGCTGCTATACTGGCGCCCCTGTTTACAGCAAACAACAAACATCACTGAATTGTTATGTTGATATGAAACAGTCTTTTATAAGTGTGCATATTTCTTAAAAAAATAAATGCATAAAGAGCCTTCTTGTGAAAATATCCTATGGGTTGAGTCTGTCTTCAGGAAAACTAGAAATGATTCAAGATGTCATTCCATGGTTTGTTGATAAGTAACTTTATTGATAAAACACATGGTTTAACTAATACATAATGTAGCGTATAGACAAGGAAGGAATAGTCAACAAAGAAGAGTTATTTAGTAATTTTAGAAAAATGGTTGGATGTGATTGTAACATTTCATTTATGAACATCTGCATCATGTATCAGGAAAAAAATGGCTCGTAAATCATTTGTTATTTTCTCTGAGGGCAAGCGGAAATGTGTCACACTTCCTTTTAGAAATAGTTGTTAGCTAGTAATTAGCATGTTCATGAATCATGAGTTATGAGCTTCGGTCCAAAACAAATCAGGTCATATTTGCATAAAAACCTCTGTGACATGAGATTGTACATGTTGATGTTTTGGGTTATTTGTTTACGACGTGTTTACTGGGGTTTGAGGTAATTGATTGCTGCTTTAGTGTGTGTAGGAACATGTTGTATTTTTCCGTGAGGCTGGCGGCTGCGAGGGGGCAGGGACACTCCAGCAGATGAAAAGACCTCAAGGAGCGTCAAACGTTCCCAGGAATTCACGGAATTCTGCCTCGTAATTATGACATCCGCGGTGTAGAGGCCCCCCAACATCCCCTCCCCCCCCCTCTTCCTCACCCCTTCTCACCTCTCCCCTGTTCACCCCACCTCCCCCCATTCCTAATGAAAAAGGAGGAGGGGGTAGAGGAGGAAGACAAGGAAGAAAAGAAGAGGAAGAGGACAAAGAGGAGGTTGGAGAGGAGGATGACAGAGAGGCAGGAGAGCAGGAAGACGCGCGGTAAGATAAGGAGTTGTGTTAGTAAGAGCAGGGTCCTAAATCATCAGGGTTCAGGGTTCAGACACTGACAGCACAGTATGTTCCTTAGAGAGACTGTATCTCATAATAACTTTATTCATAATACAAATATTGCATTCGGTCAATCTTTACTTTGGTCATTCCTCATACTCCTCATTCCACATCGCTCTGAACAGCATTCTTCCACCTCTTTTTCCCAACCTGGCATTGCCATCTGGTGAAGCCAGACCATTACGAGAGTACATAGTTGATATCCAGACCACTCTCTGGGTCGGCATCTCTGTCTAAAAGCTCTTTATTAGAGATGGCACACACACACACACACACACACATGCACATGCACACACACACACACACGTATGCTCGCACACGCGCATGCTTGCACGCACACACACACACACACACACACAAACCTTCTTAAGGCACTTCATAAGGCATACACAAGCTCTTTATAACATCTGACATAAGCATTTATGAGTATAGTTAAGAGTGTTCTGGGTTCCCACAGTGAGGCTGATAGGCTCCAGAGCTGCGGTGTTGGAAACTGCTCTCCCCTATACTCCTCTCCAACCAGTAAAGAGAGGGGGGGGGGGGGGGGGGCAAGGGAGAGAGAGAGCCAAAGGGTAAAAATAGAACCAGGGGTAGGGGGTAAGGCAAAAAGTGCTGGTGTGTGAACACAAACACAAAGAAGCAGTTGGATGAAGACTCTGGGCTCCATATAAAACCTCTGAGGAGGCTTTGGCCAGTACTACATAGTCGTTAGCCAGTGTTAGCCAGTCTTGCACATGTGTATCAGCTATATATCAGCTATAGGGCTGTCTTAGCCAGGGTTGGGCAGGAAATATGTGTGTGTGTGTGTGTGTGTGTGTGTGTGTGTGTGTGTGTGTGTGTGTCTGTGTGTGTCCGTGTGTGTGAATATTTGTGTGTCCGTGTGTATGTGTGTCTGTGTGTCCGTGTGTGTCTGTGTGTGTCCGCGTGTATGAATATGTGTGAATATGTGTGTGTGTGTATGTGTGTGTGTGTGTGAGTGTGTGTCTGTCTGTCTGTGTGTCTGTGTGTCCATGTGTGTCTGTGTGTGTCTGTGTGTGTCTGTGTGTCTGTGTGTCCGTGTGTGTCCGTGTGTGTGAATATGTGTGAATATGTGTGTGTGTGTGTGTGTGTGTGTGTGTGTGTGTGTGTGTTTGTGTGTGCATTCCTCACACGGCCACACAACATCAGAAGTGAGTACACAGGGTCAGACAGGTGCTGGTAGTCCAACCCAATGACCCCTTGGGAGCATGTTTACCCCTCCTCATTACCTTGTGCTGAAAGATCCCAGCTACTGGGTGGGAGCAGGCAGGCATCACTGCAGCAGGGGGAGGCTGGTGGAGGTCCAAAGTGGAGAACAGGCTCATTGTAATGCATGGAATGGAATGAGGAATGGGATCAAACAGACATGTTTGATACCATTCCTCATTGCATGCCATGCATTACAATGAGCCCGTCCTCCTGATTTTGACCTCCACCAGCCTCCCCCTGCTGCAGTGTACGCCAAGGTATTCTACTCCAACCCTCGAGAGATCCATCAATGTCACTGATTGATTCTCATAAACATGTTGTCACACAGTTAGGCTACATTTAAAGTCGCTTTGTAATGACATTGTTAGGGGGTTAGCTGTGGAGTGAGGACTGTTCCAATGTCCACTTGTGTAATAACCAAAACTGCTAAACTCGATTCTATAGGTCATTAACAAGGCAATTACTAAATGACATGGACACGGCTTGTTGATATAAGAGTTGTTACTAGAGTAAAATGACAGTGCTACTATACAGGTTAAGTGCATCTCAATGTTTACCAAACCCAGCAGCGACTTTCAGTCTGCTGTATTTCCCTGGTCGTATGGCGGGTCCTGCCTGGCTGGGTGGTAAGTAGGTAGGTAGGTAACCTCTGGCTTGGGTTGTGAATTCCTGGTTGTGGAGAAGCAGCATACGAACATCATAATCGTCAGGAATGTGACATCTATTTCGGGACATTAAAGCCCTGGCACAGTGGGGGGGGGGAACCAAGTTTTCATGACATGGCAGACCCTGTTCACCCAGATGGCTGTGGGTTCTAACCCCGGAGTCCATGATTACTCTGTCACGGCCATTCCGGCCTGCGTTGTCATACCTGTGGGTTGGACAGGAGCACCAGTGAGTTAGTGAATTGAGTGTTTATGGTGTGAAAAACCAGCCCCGCTGAGCTAAATCGGTCTCACTAGACTCAGTCACGTTAGGGGGCGGTGAGAGGCAGCCAGAGACAGACGCTGATGGTTGCTCTGGTTCCTCTGTGGCTCAGGCCCGGGGAGTTAGAGGGAGCAGGGCTGGGGAGGGAGGGAAGGAGCGGGGATGGGGAAGGAGGGAGTGGGGCTGGGCAGGGAGGGAGAGAGAGAGCAGGGCTGAGGAGGGAGGGAGTGGGGCTGGGGAGGGAGGGAGCAGGGCTGGGCAGCGGGAGGAAGGCGCTGAGCTCTCTCTTGGTCCAACCAAAAGCCTGGTTCCAGGTTAGAAAGAGCAGGGAGGGAGCTTGTGGTGGAGAGACGCTGCAGACATGCACAGTGGTGGGAAATATGTGGTAATTACTGTGTTCAGGATCGTCATCTGTCATCTCTCCCTTTCCAGATATTTACAGGCCCTGCATTCCTGCAGCTTGGTGGGTGGATAGGACACGCTGGTGTGTGTGTGTGTGTGTGTGTGTGTGTGTGTGTGTGTGTGTGTGTGCGTGCGTGCGTGTGTGTGTGTGTGTGTGTGTGTGTGTGTGTGTGTGTGTGTGTTTGTTTGTGTGCGCATGCTCATGCATGTGTGCATATGTGTGTGCGTGTGTGTGTGTGTGTGTGTGTGTGTGTGTGTGTGTGTGTGTGTGTGTGTGTGTGTGTGTGCATGTGTGCGTGTGCCTGTATGCATGTATGTGTGTGTGTGTGTAGGCAATGGGGGGTTAGAGGAGAGAAAGAAGAGGGGGAAGGAATGAAGGGGGAAAGTAGGGAGAAGAGGGAGAAGAGAGAAAAGACTTTGGTCTATTCATTGGATAAACAAATATAGCTCAGTCTGTTTATGTGTTGTGTATATGTTAGATTCCAAACATTCCCCTCGTAATGATGTGCTAAGCATCGGTTGCATTAAAACATTTTTGGACTTTGGACGGAAGAAGAACACTGAGTTTTGTTTTTAATGAAAACAAATACGGCTGTATCTGCTTTGCTTCTAGCTCAACATCGCTGTTATCTTGACACATATTTTGGATTTGTATCTGAACATGACAAAGTTTCATCTCCACACATGCAACATGGAGAAAATTCTCTCTAACAAGTCAAGAGCTTACACATTCTTTTTTTTAAGGTGTAGATCAGCTTTGAAATTAGAAATAGCATCAAGTTTTATGAGATAGCATTGTTTGCATCATTTCTAGTCCTTTTTGTTTATTAAAAGCTTACAAATTGTTGCCACAGTTTATTCTGTGAGCTCTCCATAGCTGGTAAGAATTCAATTACAAGTTTGTGTGAGAGCTGACAGGACAACGGGAGGAAATTAATTAATTATCTTTAAGCTCTTTCTGTCTTTTCTTCATTCGTTTGAAAATTCATTCTTTCTCTCTGGGATAAGAGAGGTAGACCTGAGGCCTGCCGAGGGAGCACGTTTACCCGCCTCTCCTGCACAGAAGGGCCTGATTTGGGGGCTTATTCAAATCCAGGACACTAACAGAGATATATATATATTTACACTAACAGAGATATATATATATTTACGCTAACAGATACATATATATTTACAGACACAGAGAGAGAAGCACAGAGCACTGGGGAACACTGCAGAGCTGTCACAGTAGGAGAGAGAGAGGGAGAGAAAAAGGGAGAGAGAGGAATATTGTGATAGAGAGAGGGAGAGAGAGAATAGAGGGGGAGAGAGTGGGAGAATGGGAGAGAGGGAGAGAAAGGCAGAGAGAGTGAGGGAGAAATAGGAATAGAGGGGGAGAGAGAGGGAGACAAAGGGAGAGAGACGGGGGGGGGGGGAGAGAGAGAGAAAGGTTTCAGCAAGCTTCTATGAATAGCTGACACGTCCAGTAGTCATTTGTACCATTCCTTTTGTTGATTGGATTGTGTCTCTGGGAGAACGTGACAATATCTTTATACATTCTGTGATTACATTAGACTTTGTAAATCTGTTAGGTAGTGAGTTTGTCACATTGTCTGATGAATTTCGGTTAGATGAGTTGGTAAGTTAATTGGTTAATCATGTAGTTATTAGTCAGTTTGTTCGTTACGGTAGATAGCTAGTCGGCTCTCCTGGCTCTGGTTCCTCTCAAGGTCTCCTTCCTCCAAAGGGACTTTCCCCATGCCACAGTCCAGCGTGCCCGGACAGAGAGGTGAGTTACGGGCTTGTCTGATATGGAGATCAGGGGAGGCTGGTGGAGGTAGAAATTGGAGGATGGGCTCATTGTATTGCATGAAATGGAATGAGGAATGGTATCAAACACATGTGAGCTGTCCTCCGATTTCTACCTCCACCAGCCTCCCCTGTGTTGTATATACAGCCTGGGCCTCCCAGTGGTCCTGGCTGTGATGGTGGGACCCTATGAGGTGTCTGTGTTGTTCTAGGACCCGTCCCAGGCCGCAGCATTAGGCCCTATTCCCCCATGGCCTCTCATGACAGACCAGCGGGCCACAGATGTGGCTTTTCCACACATACAAGAGCAGAGTGGTTCAGACTAATATTTTATAGACCTGCAAAAACAACACTGTAAACAGAGGCTTCACTGAGCAACACATGAGGGCCTCGGCCCATAAACCAACAACTCAAAGAGGCTATGGTGTGTGTGTGTGTGTGTGTGTGTGTGTGTGTGTGTGTGTGTGTGTGTGTGTGTGTGAGTGCTCATGCATGTGTGTGTGTGTGTATGTGTGTGTGTGTGTGCGGGTGTGTGTGCACGTGCGTGTGCACACATGCATGTGTGTGTGTTTGTGTGTGTGTGAGTGCTCATGCATGTGTGTGCATGTGCGC
>NC_139669.1:9659090-9691590 GCF_951799395.1 Argentina silus
GGAGAGACCAGCCAAGAGCACTGGTCACAATTTCTGCCTGACCTCCTCAAGATAATTTTAGCTCTCTGGATGTGTAATGCCATGATTTACTGCAAGGATTAATTTTTCAACGGCCACAATGTAACCTAGGAACGTCTCTCGTGGGCGAATGGATACATTCCACTGTCAGTTCTGGTTTTAACCCAACCCGCTCTCACCCCCCACAACCAACCCACTCTCACCCACAACCAACCCGCTCTCACCCCCCACAACCAACCCGCTCTCACCCACAACCAACCCGCTCTCACCCCCCACAACCAACCCGCTCTCACCCCCCACAACCAACCCGCTCTCACCCCCCACAACCAACCCGCTCTCACCCCCCACAACCAACCAACTCTCACCCCCCACAACCAACCCGCTCTCACCCCCCACAACCAACCCACTCTCACCCCCCACAACCAACCAACTCTCACCCCCCACAACCAACCCACTCTCACCCCCACAACCAACCAACCCTCTCTACTGCACCCCACAACCCCACCAGAGGAGGCTGGTGGAGGTAGAAATCGGAGAACACATGTTTGATTCCTCATTCCATTCCATTCCATTACAATGAGGCCGTCCTCCAATTTCTACCTCCACCAGCCTCCCCTGAACCCCACCCACCTTCTCTCCTGCTCCCCACTACCCTACTCACCCTCTCTCCTGCCCCTGACTACCCTACCCACCCTCTCTCCTGCCCCCTACAACCCCACTCACCCTCTCTCCTGCCTCCTACAACCCTACCCACCCTCTCTCCTGCCCCCTACAACCCCACTCACCCTCTCTCCTGCCTCCTACAACCCTACCCACCCTCTCTCCTGCCCCCTACAACCCCACTCACCCTCTCTCCTGCCCCCTACTAACCCACCCACCGTCTCTCCTGCCCCCTACTAACCCACCCACTCTCTCTCCTGCCCCCTACTAACCCACCCACCCTCTTCTGCCCCCTACTAACCCACCCACCCTCTCTTGCCCCCTAGTAACCCACCCACCCTCTCCCCTGCACCCCACAACCCATTCTTTGATTTGACTGCTCTTTGGTATGTTAGGAAGAAAGTCAAACTTCTATATGAAATAATTCTTTCCATTATACAAGTTTCCCACTGTCACATATGCCTACACATTCAGGAATGAGACAACAAGAAAGGAGAACAATCTGCTGTCATTACATAGGGCAAAATAAATCATTTTGATGTGATGACCCTGGAATGGAATCTTATTGTGACCGTGACACATGCGCTGTCAGATGAGAGAGAGAGTGAGACCGTAAAGCAGCGGATTACGTCCCACGCGATGTAGCGCTGTATATAGGCCTGAGGTCTGGCCCTGCCGTGCGGGTCGAGACTTCTGAGCGCACGGAAAGCTCTGTTTCACACCGGCCTCTGCATTGCAACCCGCTACACGCTAATGAGACCTGATAGGCAGCCCGATGCGCGGTAATTGAAAGCAGATACATCCAAAGCGCTTGAAGAGAGTGTCGCGGAGGGGCAGATTAGGATAGGATGAAGTCTCTCTCTAGGAACTGATCTGTGGTCAGTGTTACGTATTCCAAACTAATGGTTATTGCTAGGATGTGGGAAGGTAAATTGATCCGAGATCTGTGGCCATGCACAGTCAAATAGGCCTACCCGGCGGTGAGGAATGCAGCAGTGCGCACGGTTCGCAGGGGCTTGAGGACTCACAAGCAGCTGTCCATGTGGCGACAGCTTCGGCCTTGCACAGAAATGATTGGCGTGCGCCAAGCAGCGCGGTCTGCGGCATCATGCCAACCATGCCAGGCACTCACCCCATGCCTCCTGCGGCGCGCGTCCTGCGCTGGAGGTGTTCCGCTTTAATGCCCAGCTTGAGGAATAATAACGCAGAAATGCTCAACCCGCTGCTGCGCTCCCAGCTCTCGTCCTCATATCGGGGGTGACAGAGGACAACCCCGTGCTATTGTGGCCCTCTCTACATAGGGTGTTGTATAGTTGTGCAAGTTAATTTTGTATTGTATCTAGTTATTATCAGTCTATACAGAGACAAGGAAACCGTGGCTCTAGTTAACCAGTAGCTTCATTACAATGCCCCCAAAATCAAAAGTACACACTATTGCATCTCCTCCTTTTAGCTAAGGGGTTGAGTCTTCAATGAACAATTTCTTTTGAGGAACTCTTTTCTTGAACAGGTAAGTACTCCTTCTTTCCAGGAACTATTTTGTGGAGGTCAGGGGAGAGTCATTATTCTCTCTCTCTCTCTCTCTCTCTGGGTTAGGGTTAAGGTGTGTATGTGTGTGTATGTGTGCGTGCGTGCGTGCGTGATTTATAGCAGTAGTGGTAAATTATGAGTGGACACCCAGCTTGAGGCGCAACCTGATCCCGGACATACGTCTGTGGAGGAGTACTGTTACTCAGCTAATTGCTATGTCTGACCAACCCACATTGTGTATACGGTTTTCAAACACAAGGGACCTGGACATGGAGCTCCTCTCGACACTCACCCATTCATCTTATACCAGTGGAGGCTGGTGGGGGTAGAAGTCGGAGGACAGGCTCATTGTAATTCATGGAATGGAACGAAGAATGGTATGTTGGTGTGTTGGTATCAAACACTGTTGATACCATTCCTAATTCCATACCATGCATTACAATATGCCCGTCTGATTTCTACTTCTACCAGCCTCGACTGCACTGGAGGCAAAGACAGACACATGATCCAACACAAGTGTAAATGGAACGGTGGGGCCTTACATTGAGTATGCATGGCGTTGGTGTTACACTACTGATGTTTAATCTGATGGGAATGATCGGACCTGAACCACCTCCAGCCGTTTAATTTCAATTATTTGAAAAAAGCGCAGTCAGACAGTTTAGCATGGTATCCTCTCCAACAGTGCAGTGCAGTCATGACTCTGTTTTTGCAGCTGTATTGCAATTGCTGAATAATTATGGATTAAGAAAACATCATTTATGTCAATGATATAATGACAAAATAGTTAAATAAACTATTAGTGGCCTGACACAGCCAAGTGTTAGATAAAACACAGAATGCCAGCTTGAAAAAGAAAAATACCAAGGGGTGTTTCGTAACACGTCTCGGCGTTGGAGTAAACATATGGTTATTGTTTGAGGAACAAATTGAGAGCACACGTTTGGAAACTAGAAAGCTAGAATGCCCCAAGTAGACTGCTCTTCTCCCATCTACATGCCTCCAGTATTCACAATAAGAGACAGGTGTGAGTGTGTATCAGGGGAGGCTGGTGGAGGTAGAAATCGGAGGACAGGCTCATTGAAATGCATGGCATGGAATGAGGAATGGGATCAAACACACTGACAGCCCTGACTCTGTCTGTAGCTCCACACTGACAGCCCTGACTCTGTCTGTAGTTCCACACTGACAGCCCTGACTCTGTCTGTAGTTCCACACTGACAGCCCTGACTCTGTCTGTAGCTCCACACTCCCCTCACAGCCCTGACTCTGTCTGTAGTTCCACACTGACAGCCCTGACTCTGTCTGTAGTTCCACACTGACAGCCCTGACTCTGTCTGTAGCCCCCCTCTACCCGCTTGATCGTGACTGGAGGTGACAGTTAGAGCAGCCTAAATGACACATCAACCCCAATCCATGCCCCCCACCCGATGCACCTATTAACACTTCCCCACGCGCCACGTGCGCATGCATGACACACACACACACACACACACACACACACACACACACACACACACACACACAGAATAGAAAGATAAGTACCAAGGTTTTGTAACCAACTTTTCTTGTGGCGGTCATATTCTCATCCCACTCTCTCTCTCCCGCTCTCTATCTATCTCTTTTCTCCTATTTCTCTTTCTCACGTCTATATCCCTCTTTTCCTGTACCACTCAGAGTTGCTTCTCTTCTGTGTCGACAGCTTTGCTCTGCGGAAAAAAGCAACAGAATTACTGAGCAAAAGGAAAAAAGAGGGCAAATAACAGCTCTTAGAATGTTTGGATTGTGAAACCAGAACATTAGTACAAACCATAATGGCTGGCTCTGGGAGACGAGCGCAGCTCCAGAACCTCGCTCTCACAGGCAATGATGTAACGCAAGCCCATTTCTGATGAAGCATTCACTTGTTACACTCCTAGAAGTCTATTTATACCGTCTACATCGACTGCAAAAAGCACTCTGTGTTTTGTTGATGCCCTTTAAATAGCACGCTTGTTTAGGCTGGGAGAAATGGAATACACATTTGAAGTCCATGTTGCTTTCATGGACCACATTTAAACTGTGGGTGTTCAACATGTACAATCATTGTACAGTACAGTATGTACAATACAATTATGATGTACTAGATATATGGGTAGACCTGCAGTACGCAGAGGGCCTTGCCTGTCTGTGTTTGATGAGCCCTAATCCAGGCTATTCATAAATGACTGAATTGATAAACGTGTAAATGGGTGACTCATTGAACTGGCAGATGTGACCTGCTCTGCTTTCCAGGGTATATAGTTTTACTCTGAGAGAGAGAGAGAGAGAGAGAGAGAGAGAGAGAGAGAGAGAGAATGTGCGTGTGTGTGTGTGTGTGTGTGTGTGTGTGTGTGTGTGTGTGTGTGTGTGTGTATGATGACAGTCATGTCTCTGTGGGTACTACACAGCAAAATAAACAGGCCAGTCTGTGTCCAGAGACTCCAATTAAAACCAAATAAAAGTGTCCACGCAGACACAACACACGTCACAGCCCTCAGAGCTCTCATTTCATTGAGCCCTCTGCACAGACAACTGGCCCAGTTTGCCAATCCTTGGACAGATAGTTAAGTTATCTATGTACCCACATCAACTGATATATGGCTCTATGTTTTGATCAATATATGGCTGTATGTATGGATAGATATATAGGCGTGGACAGATGTGCATAGTATTTACATGGTCACCCGTCAAACCTTTCTCAATGTTGTATTATATTGAGCCTCAGTTAAAATGAGTTGATAGCCTTTTCTCATTGTTAGGAACACAATTCCTTGCGTCCTCTCCTCCGTCCTCCACTCGCCTTCTACTGTAAACACATTGGAGGAGAAGATCTAGATTCTTCCCCTTACATATTCTCCTAAAATGCTTTTTGAGGATGAAACAAGTGGAGGACGGAGGAGAGGACACAATGAGACGTGTTTCTAACAATTGAGAAAAGGCTTATGTGATGATTTCAGCAAACACACTGGTTGATAAAGTTGGCGTATTGTGGAGTGTGTGTTGACTGTGTTGACGTATGCTTCGTCTATATCCAGTCCTGTGTGTTGAGAGGTATGTGTACAATGTAAACTGGTTCGTCTGTGATGTCACTGGCAGTAATTTATGCTGTGTATACCATGTTGGATTAAAGAATGTAAACAAAGTTTAGCTCTTCAGAGGCAAAAGGGTATTTCTGCGTGTGTGTGTGTGTGTGTGTGTGTGTGTGTGTGTGTGTGTGTGTGTGTGTGTGTGTGTATGTGTGTGTGTGTGTGTGTGTGTCTGTGTCTGCCTGCCTGCCTGCCTGCCTGCCTGCCTGCCTGCCTGCCTGCCTGCCTGCCTGCCTGCGTACGTGTGTGTGTCTGCAAGCCTGTTTGGTGCACCTTCTATCATCTATCTGAGAGGATTTTGCCCCCTGGTGGTTGAATGTAGACTGCACCTTACAGCGTTCGCATAACCTGGTTTCAATCACCAAGCAAGGTACTCTTCTCACAGCAACCAACAGTCCTCATATACCATCTGAACGTATTGAACCACTACTGAAACACATTGAGAGGGATGAACGGCCTCAGTGCTGAGGATGGGGTAATGGTGGACTGCTGCAGAAGAGTGTCACACACTCTTGTGTGTGTGTGTGTGTGTGTGTGTGTGTGTGTGTGTGTGTGTGTGTGTGTGTGTCAGTCACTGGAGCAGATCCTTCTGGAGCCAGCCCAGAGTGATGGTCCAGGAGTCCCACGCATTTCCCATGCTCACTCACACCAAACAGTGAGCTCCACCACTCCTCTCTCTCTCGCTCTCTCTCGCTCCCTCCATCCCCCCTAGCCTCACACTCTCTTCCATCACTCCTTTCCTCACTCTCTCACTCCATCACTCCCATCTCCACCATCGTCCCACTACATGTGCCCCCCTCCCCCCATCTCCCTGAGGGGTGGGGGGGGGGGGGGGGTTAGAGGGCAGACCCACCGGCCTGCAGCCACTACCCCCCACTGCCTGGACACATAGCTGGGGCAGGGCCTGGCTCTGGGTTTGGGTCTGGGTCTGGGTAGGCCACTGGAGATGAACCACCACCACCACCACCACTACCACCACCACACCAGAGTCAGCTGGTGGAGATGGACATCAGAGGAGGGGCTCATTGTAATGGATGGAATGGAATGAGGCAACCCTGCACCCCACCAGCCAACCCTGCACCCCACCAGCCAACCCTGCACCACACCAGCTAACGTCTACACTCAATTCAGTTCAATTCAATACAAACTTTATTGACCGGTATCCCACTGAAGGCAAGTGTGCTGGACTAAGCAGTGTGATTGAAAGTACATGCATACATTCATTTCGACATACAATACACAATTGACTTTTTTTATCAATCAATCTGTGGTGATTTGAATGAGCAGCGCTGCGAGAATGTAAACCATGTCGTATGTGCTTTGCGGCTGCCTCAGAAATGACAAGCATGTGCGAAGAAATACCATCCAGCCACCACCACCTCCAATCACCCTGACTCTGAGCTGGCACAGCCAGAGGCACAGGAATGCTTTGCCCATCTGTCAACACAGAGCTGCCTTCCCTGGCAGAAGCCACGGGGGAGGGTTTTGTAACCTTCACCTCAGTGGATTTCATAACCCGGACCGGTGGTCAGAGGAGTGTGAAGGGTCTCTGCTGTTTCATGGTCTATGTAGTTTTACCATCTTCTGATGTGGCCTGCAGACTGGAACAGTCACCTCTGCTGCCTCTGTTTGACTTTAAGTGTTGGATAGATTCCCCCAAATTCTCCTTTCCTCTCTTCTCCTCTCCTCTCCTCTCCTCTCCTCTCCTCTCCTCTCCTCTCCTCTCCTCTCCTGTCCTGTCCTCGTCTCTCCTCTCCTCTCCTCTCCTCTCCTCTCCTCTCCTCTCCTCCCCTTGCCTCGCCTCTCTTCTCCTCTCCTCCCCTTTCCTCTCCCCTCCTCTCCTCTCTACCTCTGGCAGCCAGATATTAATGAATGGCGTTCTCTATGTGGGGCCTAAATGCGTGGTGGAGCCCGGAGAGCACCACCTGAGTAATGATTCTGTCTGCCTGAGTCTCTCTCTCCCTCTCTCTCTCTCTCACACACACACACACACACACACACACACACACACACACAGAGTCTCCCGCACGCCTGACCTGCTGGGAACACAGAGTCTTGCTGTATCAGGCCTCTGTGGCTGGGGCAATTAGAAAGGTCCGGACTGAGCACAAGCCCTCTTCTCATACTGTCAGACCCCATTAGAGAGAGAGAGAGGGAGACAGGGAGAGACAGGGAGAGAGACAGGGAGAGACAGGGAGAGAGACTGGGAGAAAGACAGGGAGAGACAGAGAGAGACAGGGAGAGACAGGGAGAGAGACAGGGAGAGACAGGGAAAGACAGGGAGAGACATGGGAGGTAGGGAGGGACAGGGAGAGACAGAGATAGAAAGGGAGAGACAGGGAGAGACAGGTATTGAAAGGGAGGGACAGGGAGAGACATGAAGAGAGACAGGGAGAGAGACAGGAAGAGACAGGGAGAGAAAGGGAAAGACAGGGAGAGACATGAAGAGACCGGGAGAGGTCGGGAGAGACAGGGAGAGACAGGGAAAGGTAGGGAGAGACAGGGAGAGACAGAGAGAGACATGGAGGGGGAATAGACAGGGATAGTGGAGACACACACACACACACACGCGCGTGCGCGCGCACACGCACACGCACATGCACACACACACACACACACTGGCCGGCCGTACAGTAACCTTACGCAGCTCTCGGCTGGCCAAGGTGACACCACACCACAGAACACAGAGCACCCTTTACAGACCTCAGTGTTATTATTAGCTCTGTTTATTTACCACTCTTAGCCATGTTTGACTGGCTAACTGGTTTACTGGCTAACCAAGGTGAATGTTCAGGACCGGGGTCAAGTAGTCTAGAAGAGTCCTCAATGTGTCCTTTCCAGTGCTGCTTGTTGGAGAAAATCTTGTCACTCACTAATCACTGACACTGTCAATTTAGTTGTTTACCGGTTGAACTAGCTACGCTAGGAGTGAAGGAGAGATGAATCCAGGTCTTCATCCTTGCACAGGATGACGACAGGACTCTAATGAATGTCTTAATTGCTCACAGAAATGCTGCGCAGCAGTCGGAAATGAAGAGAACAGACTCAAGAGAGAAGCGTGATTTCATCCAAGGATTACGTCAGTGGAAGCACCATCGTTTTTGGACAGGAACTGGTGTGATTGTGCCAAGGACTTGGTGGCCTCCCCGGGCAGTGCCAGCGGTTGACAATGTGTGCGTAGGTCTGAGTGGCAACAGAGGCCACAACCCAGACCAGAGACGTGCACGGAGACCAGTGCTCTTTCCACACTGCTTTTGTCTCCCCATGAATTATCTAGTAGCCAATTGTGGTAATCAAGCTGCTCCAGCAAGCCCTATTACGATGGTCGTCATTTAGCATATTAGCAACGCCGTTACCTCACTTCTTGGTCGACTCCAATTCCATGGAAAAGAGAGCGGTCAGCATGGTAAATGCCCTGTTCCAGTCAGAGTGCCGGCTCAGAGAATTAAGTCCACAAGGCATTGTGACGCAGGCAATTACGCTGGGATGAGAAGGCCTCAGTGTAGATAGATGCGTCACTGGGGTTAACTATGATGATGAGGTAATGATTATGTAAAGTAAATATTTACATAGGGAAACACAAGCACAAAAATACACACACAAGCTAACAATCACACACACACACAAGTTAACAATCGCACACACAAACAGACGCACACACAAACAGACGCACACACACGTACAAACACACACACACACACACACACACACAAACACACACACACACACACACACACACACACACACACACATTATCCAAAAGTATTGCAGGACTAAAATGTTGGAGGCATCATTGTCACTCACCGATCTAAAAAGTCACCATAATACTGCCTGGTTAGCGCACGTAGCCTGTGTTCCTTTAAGAGCAAACAATAACATTGTGAAGAACAGTGTGTTAACAAACAAATCCTTTCCCACCATGCAGGCTCTTCTCTCATACTATCTGTGAGAAATATAGATTGAATTTGATTCTTCCTTCAGATCACTTGTGTAATATTGTGTGATACTGCCCCCCTCAGGTCACACTGTATAGAATCAATAGTACAATGCTTTTAGAAACCATTTACTGAACACATCGCTGTGGTCAGACAAAGATAGATGACACAGTCATACAATCAAATGAGATCATATTGCCCCTTTAAAATAGAACATAGTATATCTTGATATGCTGTAACATAACACAAAATACTATAGATCCGGGGGAGGCTGGTGGAGGTAGAAATCAAAGGACGGGCTCATTGTAATGCAAAATGCGTTGTTAGTACAACCCCTGTCCTTCAGGACCACAGAGTCCACTGGTTTGCATGTCTCACTGGTGTGATGAGGCAAGGTCAAACACCAGCAGAGCAGGCACTGTGGCCCTGACACCGAGGACTGTAGCTCAGTGGAGGCTGGTGGAGGTAGAAATCGAAGGACGGCTCATTCTATTGCATGGAATGGAATGAGAAATGGTGTCAAACACACATGCCTTATTCCATTCCATGCATTACAATGAGCCTGTCCTCCAATTTCTACCTCCACCAGCCTCCCCTGTATCCTGCTCGAGAGCTATATATACAGTAAAGCAGTATTGACAATGACTTGGATAGGGGCTGAACTGTATATCTTACAGAATACATTTAATGTACAGAAATACTGTGAATGCCCCGACTGTATGTTTTACACCTGTCTCTGAAGATGTATCGGCAAGGAAGTTCAAACCATGGCCAAATGTAAAGGCGACTGCACCATCAAGACAATGATGGATTCTCTCTCGCATTCTAATTGGGAGCGATCTGAGATTCAAGACTCCAAACATCAGCTGTAGAAAGCCGTAGACAAAACTATTGTGCAGCACTTGACACAGACCAGAAGACATCTCACTCCCCAGGGGGCAATTACACTACCTTGGACAGAGCCAGACTGTTTGAACCCTGGCCAAGCCTAGGAACATGAGCTAAAGAGAAGAGAGGGGGAGAAAGGAGGGGAGGAGGGGAGGAGGGCAGGAGGAGAGGAGGGGAAGCAGCTCCATGCTGCAAAATGGAAGACAAATGGTGTACCGACAGATGACATAGGACATATGTATCCACATTTGTAGTGGTTCTTGATTCAAGGGTGTATTTTTTATGATTTTTAATTTTTTATGTCCAGATGGACTTTACAAAATTACCACTATAAATATGTATCTGCATCATTGATGCAGAATGATCTTCACACATTCTAACATCTTGCAGTTACAGCAATGGCCACATGATGGCACACTAGGGCAGTAGACGAAAAGCTTATGGGATATACTGGCCGTACATTATATTGAATTCAATAAATCAAAAGAAGAAAGAAACGTGTATCTTTTGCTTATGTACCCTAACAATTGAACTTTTTGGAGTTAGCACATTGACAGCTGTATCTACAACTGTTTAGCTTGGTGCGGGGACTCCTGACCTCAGCGGTACAGAATGCACATCAGATTGGAGAATCACAAAAGGAGACTGTTCAACATGCACAAACACAGACGTTTTGGTTTTGTAAATCATAAGGTCATGGAAATGTATCTGATTAAATTTGAGACAATATAAGTCTGTGCCATAGGCCTTTGCCAAAACTGTCCTAAGAACTGACACAGTGGAAACCCCCTGTCACGTCTGTTTTGGCCACAGCTATTTCGGAAAAACAGAGACGGTCCTCGACATCCTATCCCCTTACAGCCGTTACTAATATTGTATGCAACATTCGGGGTGTGAAAGAGATGGAGAGACACCTGGAATGAGGGCAGGGTACAGTCCCCGCAGCCTCCGCCTGGCCTTGGGCCCTGAGAGTACAGTACAATATGAGGATTAATTGATACAGAGGGGAATAGGGGGATACAGCGGGGAATAAGATGAACTCTTCAACTATACCCATGCAGAGAAACAGGTGGTGAAAATAACAAAGGGGATGTGTTTCAGACTGTGTGACATTGTGCCAATGTAAGCCAGCCAGACATGTTAATAAACCCTTGCGGATATAACAAATTAAACCGTATTTAATCAAGTTAAATTAATTAATATATCTTTAGTATTTGTGTCGGCGATCGATTCTTCTTTTTTCACAGCATTATTTCGGATGGCAATTGTGCTGTAGTTCCCTTTAGGAATACTATTTCAAATCTTTACAAAGATATGCTTGAACATTTGAAAACGAATAACAGCCATAGGCATGTTAACATGGATGAACTTTTTAATATAAATAGGCCTAGAAATGATTTAAATGAATAAACCTTGATGGTGTTAATAAATAGACATCATGGCAAATTAGTATTTTGTTTGGCCAACTTATTTCCAATTAGAAACGCATTTAGGCTAAAATCATAGGTATTCATTAGGCCTAAACCCTATACGCTGAGATTTTTTGACAATAAGATGGTCTTATGCACGACAATAGGTACCTGAACTTCAATGTCTTCTATCATTAAATATAATAATTTGATATTCGGTAACAAAAAGATAAATGCGTATTAGCAATTTATTAACGAATTTTATTTTGAAAGGCAACCAACTTCAAGAAACATATAGGCCTATAGGCTAATAGGCTACTGTTAAGTAGGCTAATGGTTCATTTAAAATGAAGTGGTTCGTTTAAAATGAAGCTTACTCTTATTTCACTCAACTCATTTAAAAGGCCTAACATTCGGTAAGACAATCATCGAGTTTATTTAAACTTAATAATATCAAAAAAATATATCTTCCGATAATTTATTGTCCTGATCAGGTTATCTCTGGTTATCTCTCCAAAGTAACTGCTAATTAGTCGTCGTCATTAGAGAGGTGATTGACAGGTCTGGAGGACCTAGGAAAGACGCCAGGCCCTGCTCTAATGCGTGTGGCGTCTCCTTGTGCCGCACACAGCCACCACAGGAACAATTGCAGACTAATTTAGACACACACACACACACACACACACACACACACACACACACACACACATACATACACACACACCGCAGCCCAGAGCCCCAAAATATCCACAACTACCCGTGCAGCGGAAGTTTTTAAGCAACCTTATCTATCGCTTTATCTGAGTTAGATTATGCTGCAGAAAGACAGGTCAGCGAAAGGGGACTGAGCGATGCTGTAGCCCAATGCATTAGGGATATGAAACATGTGCCAGTAATAGGCCTGTCATGTTCAATTTGCGCAGTTGACAGTGAATGGTTTGAAACTGTTTTGAAGTCATCAGCTGAGATGGAATTGTCTGTAAATCCTTAGTTTTTGTCAAATAGGTCGTATTGTCAAATGAAGGTATTATCGAATGATGGAAGAGTGGATTTTCATTGAAGGACACCTCTGTTGCTATCAATAATGCAATAAATGTCACCAATGTATTCACTTCATAACTTTAATGGAAAAAAATCACATTAATCTACACAGCCTGGCCAAATTCGTGCGCACATAGCCGAGATAACTATCAGTCATGTGAGGGGAAACAGTTTCCATGCTCTGTGCTGTCTGCCGTTTACTTTATTTCACCAATTATTTCAGCGCGAGATGCCAGTGTTGACTTTCTCTGCGCCGAAAAAAGATTTCACGACCATTCATCAGCTCCGAGGCGAGCAAATAGTCTTTAAAACTATAAACACCATCGCTGGGACGGAGACAGGGGGACCCATTTACTCCGCGGCTGTGTTAAACGCTGGAGATAAAACAAACGATAATACTGTCTGTCTCCCGTAGCCGTCTCTAGAGGCATTAATAATGGGTTTAGTGCCAGCAGCTCAGTTTTAACATTGCGAAAGTGATCTTACGCACTCTTTTTACCCCCTGTGCCACTGCCACATAATAGCTAACAAAATGCTTTTAGAAAACAAAATACATATAAAAACGTAGGCCTATAACTAGATAGGTCATTGGTCATCACAGGTCATATCATTATTATATGGGGGACAAAACTGATGAATTGATGAACGTATCAATATGCTACAGAGACTGGTGTGTCATGCGCCCCGGTTGTGCTGCGTGGGTGGGTGTGGGTTTGTTGTCATCTGTTATCACGTCCTGATAACCAAACCAGTGGCTCCAGGATCTCTCTGAGGCAGACAGGGGAGTGTGTTGCTGCTGGTTTCAGGTTCCGTGTTCAGGGACCAACCTGTTGTCTCTTCCTCCACTCGACCCTTGTCTGGTCCATTTCCCCCCGGATTAAACCATTAAAACCAACACCCAAAACACACACGCACGCACGCACGCTCGCGCTCGCTCGCTCGCTCGACAATAGGCCTATGACCTCTAGACTGTTAAAGCCATTCTCTATTGTCATTTGCCTGGATCAAGACTGAGAGCGAATTTTGTCCCTATAAATCACAAGGACAGCATTCCTTTCCTTCAACATTATGGTGGCCTAATTAAGGCAATATTCATCTAAATGTGAGCTAATGATGGGCAAATTCCACCCAAGCCACTACCAAGGTAGCAAATGGTTAATATGCAACAAACATATAGGGAACAACATTAATTAATACAAACGCGCGATTGCGCGTTATGCGTAACTTAAGTGACATTTCTCTCTGGATTTTGATGCACTGACATATAGGGTTACAGGCCATTCTTGTACGTCACCGGAACTAGGACGACCAATCCGAAGCCCCCAAACGCTCTCCCATCTGAGATTGAACCCCCCCTCTTTTCCCCCTCATCGTGCGTAGTAGAAGAGAGGCCAGGAACAAGTTAGGAGATAGTTGACATTTAAGATGCACACTTTACTCAAGATCCCCATGGTTAAACAAACGAGTACTTGAGCTTAGTAAATATTACCAAGAGGAGACGATTTTTGAATCATCGTTTCGTTGCCCTATGTCAGATTAACTAGAGTTTCTTGGCAATGTATTCCAGCCCCAGCACGTCCACTCCCTTCTCGGTAAAGGATATATTAAACCTGGAGCAGAGTCATGAGGATATGGATTCCCTGGACATAACTCCTCGTATGGACTGTGCTCTGCCGACCTCCTCATGTATGCTGGCCCGTATGAAGCAGGAGCCGCTTCGGGAGATGCCGTCTGGGGCCTCGCTGTTCGGGGAAGACCTCCATGAAACTAAAGCCAACAGAAATACTGCACTCAACTTTGCCGCTGCCTTTTATGGGAAAACGTTCTTAGAAATGGACATCGTCAAGGATGCAAAGACTGACTGCTTTGAGGGGAAACACAGAAAAGGTGAATGTTTAAACATGAATAGGCCTATTTAAGAATGTTGTTATTTATTTTAGGTTAGGCCTACTTGTCTTTACTTATCCTACTTACTTTTGTTTTCTGTCTTGTTCATCATAATGATAATTAATAGCAGTTGTTTATGTCTTGAAACTTATTTTATTGGTGTTATGCTGTCATTATTCTGTAAAAGACAATGACTATATTGTTCGAAAAGCCTGAGACCTGCAGATCTATTGAATTAAGGTGGACTATTTTTGATGTATACATTTTTAACTTACAACATTTGAACCAATACTTCTGGTGTAAAATAAGGCGTCCAGAAAGAAATTTACTGTGTTCTCATATGACTTTGTGTAATCTACAAAGTACATTCATTAATCAAATGTCATCTATCTCCTTTCAATCTATTAGATGTGTACATCTCTCAGAGCGAGCCTGTGGATAACGTAAAGACGGAGGATCCGGATCGACCCAAATCTAGGAAGCGCAGGAAGCCGCGCGTGCTCTTCTCACAGGCGCAGGTGTACGAGCTCGAGCGGCGCTTCAAGCAGCAGAAATACCTATCGGCCCCCGAGAGGGACCACCTGGCCGGGGTGCTAAAACTCACGCCCACCCAGGTGAAGATCTGGTTCCAGAACAGGCGGTATAAATGCAAGCGGCAGCGGCAGGACCAGAGCCTGGAGATGGTGGGAATCCCTCCGCCGAGACGCATCTCTGTCCCCGTACTGGTCCGCGATGGGAAGCCATGTCTGGGGGACACGGCGACATACAACACGTCCTACAATGTTGGCATAAACCATTTCACTTATAACAGCTACCCGGCTTTCAGTAACTACCCTAGCCCGGGCTGTAACACAAACTATGCATGTAACTACCCCACAGCTGCGGTGCAATCTATCCAGCCTTCATCAAACAATGGGAATTACATGAATTTCGGTGTAGGGGAACTGAATAATGTGCAGAGCACGTTTGCATCCAGCAATGGAGTGTCCTCTTTACATGGAATCAGAACGTGGTGAATGGAATATTACATTATAAGACACGCATTAGGCTATAAGACAAGTGATGAAATCTAGGCTAGCCATTGATTGTATGCATGTGCTTGAAAATATCACAGGCCTATATACGCTTTTAACGTTGAAGACCTCTTTGCAAGGCAGTTTGTGTGTTGTCTTGAATTATGATCCGATGGTCTATGTCAAATGTTTTTTGCATAATCTAATTTAACTTTCTTAATTATTTTCAGCACCAGATTCTGCTCAAATGGATGTAACCACTAATTAAACGTACAGCTTGTAAAGGTTGGCTATATGGTTGTAGGTTACCGTAGGCCTTATTGCGAGACAATATGCAATAAACATCAGTGCATTCCCTCTCATTACAATGCTAGGCCTATTTTCCGTTTTCCAGTTTCTCCCAAATGTATGAACATTTATTTAGGTACTTAAAATTACACTTATAATTTGTGAATAAAACTGTTGTTTCATGTAAATGACTCCTCCTGATTTTGGCAGGTCAAGAATGTTGTCGAAGCACGACAAGCAGACGAATAACAGAAATACGTTAATTTCTTAACCATAAACTATATTGACTGTAAATTGTGAGTGTAAATTCGATCACCGGTTGTTTGTAAATTGATTTACATTTTCCCTTTAGGGTCATAAGTAATCAATACGAATTCTCTTCTGACAAAATATCAAATAATAATAATAATAATAATAATAATAATAATAATAATAATTATTATTATTATTATTATTATTATTATTATTATTATTATTATTATTATATGTTAATAACTGTAATCGTCATTATAATAAGTATACGTTTTTATTATGAATATGCTGGTGATAATGGTCATTATTAGGCCTACTATTATTATCGTGATCATTATCAGTAATTATGAATTGTGTATTTATATATATATATATGTATGTATTAAACATTCTGCTTACAATAACACAATGCAACAATTCGATAAGGACATATTAAACGCTCATGATCAGGAACATTTATTATTATTTAATGTTTTTTCATTCAGAAGAGATTCTTACAGTACGTCTTATGTCAACGGGCCAACTGAGCAACTGTTATGGCATGAATGTCTATGGGTCACATACATTTGTGTAAAATAATCCCATATAGGCCCGACACCCCGTTCAGTGGTTGACGTTGGCTATGTTTATTGTCTTGTTAAACTGTTCAAGTGGCTATTAGAAAGCTTCCTTCAATCTGCTAAAACGGCAGACTAAAGGTTGTAAAAGTTAGCACATTCAACAACGCACAGCCGGCCACTCCATGGAACATAAACAGAATTGCAGCTTGTCACGCTATTTTGTGAAATAAGAAAATCTGTCTGAGTTATATTTTATATGATTCTGGTGCACATGGTAATGCTGATGTTCAGGGTCAGCGTTAGGGGGTCAAGACAGGACCGATACAGGTGCATCTCACCAGTGAAACTGAAAGGTGAGAGCGAAGTCGTGTGCTGCTATTATTCAGTTAATCTAAACATTTACGCAAAGGTCTCTCACGTGTGTGAAATTGCTCTGGTGAAATACTGCGATGTGCACCGTTCATCAACGTCATCAATCAGTGGTTCAAACTGATCCCAGTTCGGCATGGGCCCCAAGGGCATATAGCCGAGGGTAAATTGGCACTGAATAAAAAACATTTGGGCCTAAATATTGTGCAACATTTTTTGCATACATTTTACAAATTGCCGGAATGAGTCTAGAAAACAGGCAGGCATGGCTGCTTTTACCAGGTATTAGTTAAAACAACTCTCATCTTCGCAAGAACCATCAATGCCAGCCACTGAACAAGACCAATTCACTTTTCAAGATATGGCACACCTCTACACTATCACAGTGCTAAATGTAAGAATAGATCAATTTGCTTGACATAGCGCCAGGGGCCTTGCAGAAGTGTGTAGCTAAACGAATGAGCAGGGAATTGGCTAAGCACAATTGCCACCACTTTAAATGAGTAAGAGACGCTTAGGCATCTCTTAGGTCTCTCCACACGTACTTGCTAATGCTAGTCCCACATACTGTCCCCAATGACCAGAACAAGCACTACACAATAAACACACGCATAAAAAGAAGTTCACAGAGACATGCATCCAAATATTAGGCTTTTATTTGAACAGAAAAATGAACGAGAGCACGGATTTTATTTCTCAAATGACCATGTCAGGGAATCATCCAGAGGGTTAGGGTTAGGGTAGGAAGGTCATGTCGCTACAATGCGTACCCTCTCCTCCAAGGTGTTGAAAAGGCAACGTCAGATAACAGGGCCACGCAAACCTAAAAATAACCCCCCCAGCCTTCCACCCCCGGTGGAAAGAGAGAGGGGAGAGAGAGGGAAACGGGTCTGAATAATCTGCTTTTTCGGGTCTTATCTGAAGAATGGCAGGGGCGCATGCTTCTTTATCACTGCCAATGTGATTACTGCCCCTGCTTTTCTGAGCTTTTCTGCCCTGCTGCTCAGTTCACCCTGTGAGCTACAGAGAGTAGCAGGCCAGACTATTGCCATGCCAGCTCCATAAGGACACACAGAGGACCAGGGCTTAGACTTACTGAAACCACCATTAAAAGATTGTATGTGTGCTATGAATATGATGACAGTGTCCAGGGCCAGTGTCCAAGCCAGATGATCTGGGCAAAGCCTGTGGTGAATGACAGAACCTGCATTTGCAATACAATGAATTTCAGCACAATCAAAGTTAGACCATTACATTATTATTTGTTTACGGTTTATTGTGGTTAACTCTTTAAACAATGATCATGATGAGAGTGTTACACATTACTCATAACCATTACAATAATGATCTGGGGGAAGAGGAATCTCCATTTACCATTACATCTTTCACTTTACATACAATAAATAATTATAAAAAAGCATTACCTTGTTGCAATGGAACAATAAATTAACATTATAATCATAACAACTAGTTACATCAACCATACAATTTCCCCAGTAGACATTGCACATATACTGCTGGCAGCCAAATATTTCCTGTGTGTTAAACAGAATAGTGTTTACACTAGGCTTAACCCAGAAGCCATTAGTGATGAGCAGTAGGCACAGTAGAAGGTTCTCCTACAGCTGATACAGGGTCAGATATTAGTCATCCCCCTTATAGATAACATAGAGTTGGGGGAAAATTAATCTGATAGTAAACCTGCATTTAGAGGAAACTTCTGATTCAAGTGTTTTGGGTCTTCACATACTGATACAGAATTACAATACTGTGTACACAAAGCTAGCTAGGAATGCCTTTGAATAGGAGTGATTAAGAAAACAATAAAGTCATGCATCAGTCAATTCCTCACACATAAGACACATACGTATTTCATATGACCATAGTAATACACTACATACAATCCACAATAGAGGCCACCTCATTCATACTAAGAAATGGTACACAGAACAGGTCAAAAGTGCATTTCCTTACTAATAGTGTTGTGTCAAAGCATAGTGTGTGTGAGTGTGTGTGTGTGTGTGTGTGTGTGTGTGTGTGTGTGTGTGTGTCTTTTCTATAAGGCAACCTTATTGGCTAATGCAGGAGGATGTCCCTCTAGCCTCTGATCTAAAGAAAGGGGAAGAGTCTCTTCTTCAGGATGTACAGGACAGTGGCGAGGAAGAGGGCCAAGGCAAGGAAGATGAGCAGTTTGTCTGTGAGCTCCCGACGGTTGTACTTGGTGATGAGTTTCCTCCCTAGCTGGATGGTTCCTGTCATGGCCTTAAACTCCTCGTTGGTCTCCAGGACCGTTCTTGAGGAGGTTGCTACAGAGGAGAGAAGAAACACTGGTCAACACTGTGCTTTGACAAAGACGTTGGTTAAAATACATGTATTTTTTGGTTTGGATAAAGAAACCACAAAATAGTGATTGAGGTTTGTTGCTGTGAAAAGCCATAGTGGTGAATGAATATGATGATTTCCAGGTCTGGATGGACATAGATTCAGATGTTTCACTCCTGTACTGAAGGGGGCACCACTCACCCAGTGAGGTCATGGTGTCCTCACTCTGCGTCACCTGCTGTGACATCATCCGGCTGATGCTCATCAGGCTCTCAGTGATGTCACTGGACGTCTGGGCCAGATTCTCTTTGGTCATCTTCCTGATTGGAGGAAAAAAACAGATATCTTCATATCAGTGAGTAAAGTAAGCAAAAAAGGCTAGTGTACAACACAATAGTAGAAGTCAGGGATGATCACAGGGATGTATTGTTGTAAGTCGCTTTGGATAAAGGCGTCTGCTAAATGCCATAAATGTAAATGTAAAAATGATCAAATGAGCTTTCAATGACTGTTCACCTTTGTCTCAAATCATCTCCCCCATGTAGAAGTGCCTCTTTCTCCAGGTGGTCGATGGACAGTTTGCTGGCCAGGTTAGACTTCCTCCAAGCTGTCTGGTTACTGAAGCGACAAAGAAACATCACAGTCATCAACACCTATTCTAGGATGCTCCCTTAATTAAATTCAATTAAAAAAAATTGATCACACCCGAGGGGCAATTACTTTGGGCATATAGTTGGTTACTATAAACAGCTCTAGTCAGGAGGAGGTGGTATTTAAGCCTTTCGATTGGCTCCTACTAATAAGGTGCATGGCACAGTCTGGATTTGGTAATGAGCAAGCATCTAAAATAACACTAGTAGAATCAAATTGATAAGTTCTCCATGCCCTTACCTGAGCATCTGTTTGCGGTGTCCCTCCACCTCACGGAGCAAGGCAAGCTTGTCTGACTCCTTGTCCTGCTCCCTCCCCATCTGCTCCAGATCCTATAAGACAAAGTAGGAACAAGTCACCCCTAAACACTGATGCAGGATCAGATATGAGTACATCCCCCATATGGTAAAGGGTTAGTTTCTGGTCCTAGATCTGTGGTTCAGCACACTGTCTACATAGCGTTCTGCTGAGATGGGTATTATTGAAAAATACCGGGTTGCCTCTCACCTGAATCCGCAACCTGACGTTGTTGAACTTCTCCTTTACCTTGGAGTTCAGATCTGTCAGCTTGCTTTGTGGTCCTGTACACTCGTTGACATCCTGGTATGGCATGTGTGCGTGCAAAGGACGAAAACATCAGACAAATTTCACCTGCCTGCAAGATATAGCCTAGAGTAAGTTACTGAACAATACTGCTGTCAATAACAAATGACCTTGTGATTTTTAGCCCTGATGGCTGTCACTTCTTGGATGCAAAGCAGCTCGCTAATAGGAATACAATTAATAGAATCAATCAATTATAAACCTGCTTTTGCTTACTGACTTCCCTGCCATAGGATATGATGCCAGCTAGCTAGTAGGAGATAAAAACATACAACTCCGGAATGAGTACATGACAGCGTAAAAAAACCTGGTGTCTGCTATTGTATCGAAAAGCATTGCACGCAGGACATATTCATACCTGAATGAGAGCCTTTATTTCCAAGTCATATTTGATGATTTCTTGCTCACATATTCGGACGTGAACATCTGCAGACGCCATGTTTGAGAACAAAGTCTTCTACGGCAAGCTGCGTGCCGGTAAACAACGTGAATCGACTTTCTCGTACTGTAGTTCGTGGAAGGCAAGATACAGACAATTGACACACGATTTATACGAGACTATTAACTACATTGTCATTACAAAGGAAGTAACTATAATATGCATATCAAGAAGAAAACTGGTTTCACTCGAAGTAGATTAATTTATGCTTTAATATTTTAATCAGAGACAATCCAACAAACAATGAGACACAGAAACAAAAGGCAACATATTAACTTAAAGGGTAACTTGTACCCAGCATTGGCATCATACCTTACTACATACCAATATTAGTTCATCATTATCATAAACGGCACACAATATACAACACGATACAAATCAAAGGGAAGGCTGTAGTTTCATTCTTATAAAGCACATTTGTGGAGAATCTTTTGAAAGTCCTTTTGGAATCGATTTGTACAAAGCACAATTGCAGTAAACTCTCCACTCCTACTCAGGTCACACAGGCTTGTTTAAGGCTTCAGGTTGACAAGGAATGTTCCCTTTGTAGCGAGAAGATTGAGAACTCCACTGGTATGCAGCAGCGTGTCAGGTCCTCTCCTGCAGAGAGAAGAGAACAGTAAAACACAGCATCACTGTCACAGATGAAGGAAAGGCGTTGAGCAGAGGAAGCCACCGTACGCAACTGCGATGCAACTTCACCGTCCTGTGGCAAAACTTATCTGAATGAGCGTGCTATGTTGGAAGGATACCTGGGCTCGTAGACTATGGCCAGTGATAGTTCAGGTACCAGATGGTCTCGTTGCTCAGTGCTGGTCCGAACAGTGGGTTCAGCTGGGCCAGGATAGCTATCAGCCAGCTGGGAGACAGAACAGACATTCACACAACATGAGGGAGAGGTAAATGTGTGATGGTGGAGAGGTCCAGAGAACAAATTGAAAGATTCAAAATATGATCTGGCCTATACTGCCCCCTTGTGCCCATATGAAACGTAACACGACACTGCCTTTACATGGTTGACAACCTCAGATGCTAAATAATTAAATGTGCAGCAGAATGGTATCTCAGACTAGGCTACATTGAACCAGCAACACTCTCCACTAATTTTCCCTATCAACAAAAGAGACCATGTGAAACTGTACGTCACTAGGTCTGTGACAACAACACATTGGTAATGAATATGGATTAACAGGGGGAATTGCACTGAGCTGCAGTTTTGTCCAATCAATCTTAATGGAGCACCTCCCGAGGCTGAACCATTTGATTGGTCTGTCGCTCTCTGGTTTGTGGGGCAGATAGGAATTGAAACATATCACTAGTAATGGGTTATACAATAATACGATCATTTCACAAACAGTTTCATCATACAGCTCGCACATTTGACCCATGCACGATTCAAACCCACCGCCAAACACCAGACCAAAACTTGACACACATACTCTGTTGAAGACATTGCGCTAAATTCCTGGAATGACAGAGGTCTACTTACAAAAGATAACAGCAGACTGCAGTTAACACCAGCATGGTAACTATCACTCTGTGGAAGAGAGAAGAGACTGTATTACACCATGCTATGAACACATTATTAGGAATCACTTTGATACATCGACCTATTATTGTTAATAATTATGGCATATGCATATATGAGATTTATTATAATGGGATTGCATGTAATTATTACTACTGTATTTCAGCTGGAAAAAACACTCATGCAAGTGACAGTCAGGTGGGAACTAGAATTGGAGAAGGGAAGTTCCAGCATTATGACACATTTCTTTTTTCTTCATTTGACTACAGACACCAAGCAAACTTTCAAGGGCAAATAAGTTTGAAAAACTGTCAAACATTCAGGTGTCTTCAAGCCAAGAACAGTCAGACCCAAAGTTACTGGCTGCTTGAGCAAAGCCAATTACTTTCATAATGGTAAAGCTACAACACAACAGCAGCAGCTGTAAAGTCAAGTGTCAAAACAGTATGATTAGCTAGCAAACTAGCAAAGCTATCTCAGTTATTGTCAAAAGAAAGTAAAAAATAAGCTTCACTATTGGATTTTGCCCGGAAAAAATGTAAATGACTACTTAACTATCTTTCCATAATATCAATCGATCTAACTTCGCATAACTTCGAAACTTAGTATTTTCCTAGATAACAAAGTTAGCTAATAATGTTGCCTAGCCAACTTACCCTCTGTTCGGTCCTTTCGGGATAAACCACGGCACTATTCCTCCAATAATACCCCAAAACAGCGTCATTACCGACATAGGAATTACAAAACTAAGTTCCGCCATAATTTCTCTTTGTTTATTGAGTTTTGTGTAGAAAATATCAACTCTTATGGCTGACGACAGTAATTCCAACGTCGCCTGCAAACAACTGTATGAAGTTGTTGAAAGACGACACGACCAGGAAGTACGAATCACATGATGGAGCGAGCTGGGGGGTGGTGCCAACTTGATGCGTCTGTGGTGGCCTTACAACTTCACGAAGTCACAGACAGCAACAAACCTCAAAACATGTAGCACTATTCTTTTTCCTTTAGAATAATTTGCCACTGTATATCTGAAATTGGTCTGGGACTTCACAGATTGAACACGATTCCTCTTTAGCCCGTTGTTCTTCATCCATCTGTTCTTGCAGTCCATTGATAATTGGATGCAGTCTGATTCATGTGCTGCATGATTTTGTTCTCCCACCTGTTTATATCCTTTCATCTCAATCATGCATATGTACAAGTAACTAATGTGAACACTATTTAGATAGTTCCAAATAGAACTATCAACCTTTCAACCAACTATTTAACCCACAGCCTAACCCTAGCAAGCTGTTGCTCATCTTAGTTGCAGTTGATATACTGATGATCTAGAGACACAAACTAAGACTTTTCAAATGAAGTGTGACCCAACTTATTGTTGACAAGAGGACATTCCAATCCATGGTAGTTGGTTATGGTAGTTATTTTATTACAATAGATCAGATCATTTGTCAAGACATTTGGTGAGGTCAACATGTCATTTGTGCCAGTTCCATAGACGCATACATGCCTCTATACAGCAAGACTGTCACAGCACATCCCCATAGCCAGTATTACTGGACAATGCAAGACAGTTTCCCCCAGATTGATCATCATGATGTACATCTCCAAATATGACAGACAATGAAATGGATTTTTACAACAGTTTATTGTTAGCAAAAGATCTTTTTCACTCCGTCATCTTTTCAATGGTCTCCTCCTTGTATTTGCCCTTCTCCTTGCCGTCAGCGCGGGACTTGGCCTTGCGCTCCAGGATCTTCTTGCGGTCCTTGTCCAGCTTTAGCCTGGTGATGACGACCTGGGAAGGAAAAGGAAGAATTAGCATTTAAGTTACCATTTGTAGTAACAAAATAATAAAATAAGTGTCTCCATTTTGCAGACCTTTATTTTTTTCACACATCTATTGGATTGTTGCATTTGTATGTCAAAAGTTCAGCATCCAGGTGATAAAAAAAAATAAAAAAACAGCCAAAAGATCCCATCTAGCTACACTGGAAATTCACTTGCCAGTATTAGAAAGCAAAATTTGACTTGATTTTATTCAGTCATTGTAGTGCTACATATGGGGACGGGGGTGGTAGGGTAGCCACTATAAGTATGCATATCAAGTTAAATGTACATTGCCCACACAGTGGAGGGAGAAATCAGAGGACGGCTCATTCTAATGAGCCCATCCTGATATCTCCCCCTAAAAGCCTTCCCTGACACCAACACAAGCAAACCAGCAACACCTTGACTATGCTTGAGGGTGAATTGCAAATCCAATACAAAAACAGTATTGCTCATCTCAAATTATAGCGTCTACCTTTGGCTGGCAAAATAGGTTGATGGAGCTAGACATCTGGGAAATAAATCACAAAAGCAGAGTTCTATGGCTGTCTAGTCCATGTTTGTTTAGCTCCTGTCATATATTCCCATCTTCAAAAATGAAAACTACAAGTAATGGGTTGGAAAGCCACTAATGGCCATGATCTGTGAAATCAAAAAGCCTTTGTCGCCACGTAGATGACCGCAAACATGTAGTTTCCCCAAGCAACTGCAACCATGCCCCACCTACAGTCCAGACTCGACACCTTCACCTTTAGACATCCCTAGGATGCAAAGCAAAAAGACGCCCACATCCTCCTCTGCATCTACATTGTGATCCACCAAATGGCTCTCAATATCCCAATCTGCTCACATCAGTGCAGGAGTAGAGGAAGCCACTTTATTGCAGACTACTCTACTCCCAGTGTATTCTTATTTTATTCAGTGTTATACAGGTGGTGTTTGTGATTTTCAACATGTCCTTAAGGTGAAATAACATAAAGCCACTGAGACAAGGCCCTTAGTTTTGGATAGTTTAAGGATTTATCTAGCACTCTTTCTTGTCCCAGAAGCTGAGTTCAGCAACCAGGGGGTTTACAAGAGTGCACAATACAGGTGAAGTTGTCCTTCTCACCTTGCTGGGGTGGATGCCAACATGGACAGTGGTTCCATTGGCCTTCTCCCTCTGCACACGCTCAATGTAGATGACGTACTTCTTTCTGTAGACCTGCACTACTTTGCCAATCTGCTGGCCTTTGTAATGTCCCCGGACCACCTAGAGAGAACACAGAACAGAATTCCACAAAGATTTAGCACAGTGTTCCTTATTGGCCAATTCTGTGACGGCTCCAAGTGGAAAACCGAATTCTCAGAGGTACAGAAGTTGGTAATGTACTAGTTCCAAGGAGCAAACAAATGCAGTCTCGGACACATGTTATGGTGTAGTTGTGTCATATCTTACCTGGACCTCATCATCCTTGCGGATGGGCATGGACCTCACGTTGTATTTCTGGCGGAGCTCCTTGGAGAGGGGGGAGGACATGATCTTCCTCCGGATGTGTGAGGGGGCATTGAAGTGCCTCTTGCGGTTCTTACGCCGCGAGGATGTCACGAACGGATTCAACTTCATGATGGCTGCAAGGTAAACAGTGAAAAAGTAATGTTAGAATGGGGCACCACAGCAACCTCTAGTACACCAGAGTCAATCACTTGGCATACACAACGTGCACGTTAGCTACCAAAAACAACCCACAACACCTTCCTCACTAGAGGATGGAGCAAAGGGATTCAAAGCCATACACAAGTAACTGGAGTTAGCTTGTCGACGGGTTCTCATAGGCTAGCTTGCAAGGTAACATTTTGCGTACGACTAACAATCGGACCCTCAATAATAACAAAGACGGGCATATCAGGATGTCAACAATCAAGAGAACATTAGTCAATAACAACACAAAGCTGACCAGGCAAACCCAGATAGTAAAGTCTCATGTAACTACAGATCTAGCTAGCTACTCCAAAAGCAATGGACATAGCCTCCACGCTTTCACCGTGGGAATGAGCTACCTAGCAATTGCGACCATGTCACCACTACTGTTCGGCATTATCATTGTTACCCATGTTTTACACATTATTTTCAACATTCAGGACATAATGCGCTAGTGTTTGGAATTATTTATATGCATACTCCGCCTAGTAAGTGTCAAACGTGTTGCAGTTTGCCTGCCATCCCATTTAATTGAACGTGTAGCTAGCTAGCCAACAGCAGACTGAAGGGTACCGATTCCGGGACGTTTCATTTGGAAATCAAACAGCTTTGTCTATAATACTGATCACATATTAACAATTACAGGGGTAGCTCACTGTTGAAGACATTATAGGGAAATATTAAAGGGTTATAGGAGGGGATGGATGTTGATAACTTTTATGAAATCGACAGCCAGGAATTCTTACCCTGCCGATTACTCCTCAATGGCCGGCGGAAAAGAGGCTCTCAAACTGCTTCCGCTCGCATTAGTTCACACACGGATCCCGCGAGAAGCACGCAGAAACAGAGCGTACAGACCGAGATCATATATTATATCATGATAAATGTGTTTGTAAATGATTGTTGACTTCTTTCTTATATTAGGTGTCCTAATCATAAGTTATGGAGAGGATTTGATGTCAAGACTACAGTGAATAAAGAAATATGCCAAGTTGGATTGTGTGTGTGTGTGTGTGTGTAGGATTCATTTAAGATGTTAATAGGCTACATGTCTATATACTGCAGGTCATACAAATATGCACCTTAAGCCAATGGCCTTCATTCTGTCTGAAATGAGAAGCGGCCGACAATTATAGAATAATTCCTAGGATAAACTATGCTCAACTATTCATTGATACACATTTTTTGTCTACGTTTTCGGAGACCCTATCAAGACTAGGCTCCTAGAAAGGGATCCTTCATGAGATGTAGGCCTAGCTGTTGATCAAGGATTCTGGTTTATATGTTCAGAAAGCCTATGGAAATCAATATGCAATATGGACATTCGCCATGAGGTGGCGCCATGGACAACGATGAAATCCACTCCGTCCCACCTCGAGTGTTGAGATCTGTCAGTTTCTATTGCTGATCCTTTTCATTGTCCGAAAAGTTAAGATTATGATATGCAGATTATTATACAGAAAACAGTTGTAGGCTAGTCTATATTAACAACAATAATGATAATGTCATCATCATCATCATCATCATCATCATCATCATCATCATTATTATGGTTTTAAAATGTAGCCTACAGCAGTGTTGGCAGTAAGCAGTAAGCCGCTTTAAGTGAGGGATGCGGTAGATGGCAAAATGCGTTGGCATAAAACAGAATTGGCCTATTGAGCTATGAACTACAACAGTTGGGCTATGGAAATATGAAGTTTAGGCCTATGGGGGCTAAGGAGCTAACACGGGACAAACTTCTTAGGTTACATTATTAATCAATGAAATGACATTATTGCCCCACAGCCCACACTCTCTTCACCCCCACTCCCTCCATCCTCCAATCTGATTCCCGAGAAAAGAGGCGCGTCTGGCGCGACCTCCCGTCCGGCCCTGCACTCTGGATAAGCTCTGCACACGGAAGCGAAGGCGCGTTGTTACGGTGCATCCTCTTTGACAGTGCACACCGCTTCTCATCTCCCCCGCGCGCAGTTAACGGACCATGCTCGCGCTGTCTGTCTGGGTAAAAGTGATGCTGTCATAGCCCTCTGCGTGCAGGGAGCCGTTCCCTCCCTCATCCCGGTCCTCTCTCTCTCGCGGCAGTGCGGATGTGGAGTCACTACCGGAACGCTTCACCCAACGGAAAGAACCGGAGAAGAAGATGAAATGTTTTTCCCGATATCTCCCGTACCTTTTTCGACCTCCGACCACCATCCTGTCTTCCACTTGCCACACCGAAGGTAGGGATAGACACTACAGGGCGGCTGTGTGTGTGTGTGTGTGTGTGTGTGTGTGTGTGTGTGTGTGTGTGTGTGTGTGTGTGTGTGTGTGGAAAGAGAGTGAGAGTGAGAGTGTGTCTGTGTGTGTGTGTGTGTGTGTGTGTGTGTGTGTGTGTGTGTGTGTGTGTGTGTGTGTGTGTGCGCGTGCGTGTGTGTGTTGGCATGAATTTGTTTTAAACTATACAACCCTACTGATGGGGGATCCTATGGAACTATCGCCTAATAGAATCAGCCTCATATGAGTTTACTTTTCAGTAACACCTGAGCAAATGTCAAAATCTAAAACTACCAAGGTCCAAAGCCTGCCCTGAATCAGCTGCATAGTATTATGCAGGGGTATATCACATTCCACAAAGTTCTGAAAGCAGACAAGGGCTATTCTAGATGTGGGGCAGATAGGGAGAGTGAGGCTTGTTGACTTGTGAGACAGGGCATGTGACTGTGTGTGTGTGTGTGTGTGTGTGTGTGTGTGCGTGTGTGCGTGTGTGCGTGTGTGTGTGTACTGTGCTTGCATGCTTCTGGCCCTGCAGCTCACAGAGAACAGTCTTACTGTGATTTAGTTCATTGTACCTTTGGGGAAAATGTTTGTGACATTAAGTAGCCTCAACATAAAACAATGCATCACAAACACAGGAGGACATAATGGTTACATACAATGTAGTTACAGTCTAGTTGGCATTCTGAACTGTAGTAGTCCTGCACCACTGCTCCCAGGCATAAGAGACTTCATTCTGTCCTCTTTTCTCCTGAATGTCGACATTGTAAAAGAATGATGACTGTTCATTTTACAATTGCTCTCCTTTCTCAGACAGCAGTGTATCAGGGACAGGAGGACTTAGTGTGTGTATGAGAGAGAGAGAGAGAGAGAGAGACATAGAGAGTTGTGTTGTATTATATACTCTGAGGAGCCCAAGAGGCCAGAGTGTTGGTGTCACCAGCTTTTATTGGGTCGTAATGTGAAAGCTGAGCTTCTGCATTATTTAACCCATGCCCCCCATCCCCATCCCCTCCCTCTACCTCCTTGCCCCCGGCATTCTGGCAGTGAGAGAGACAGCATCGTCCTGTATGTGCAGTCATGGCATGGGGCCTTCAGAGCCAATGTCTGTGACCTATATTTCACTAAGAAAGAACACGATCTGCATTGCATCTAACACTGGACATACACACTGGAGCTACAGTATAACTCCAGGCTATGCTGTCATTCATTCATTTACTTCTTCCCTCCCTCCCTAACTCATTCACTCACTCACTCACTCATAGCTGCCTTCTAGGTGCTGTGGGGTGGAGCTAGACTTTACTGTGTTAACAGACATGCATACTGGCTTGGCTAATCTATGTGCTGGAGGGAGAGATCAACCTTATGAAGACAGACACAGTTTCGGCTGAGCTGCTCCATATTGTAGATCTCCCTGTCCAATGAGAGTGTGGTACATTGTTAACAAATGTGTGTAACATACACACACACACACACACACACACACACACACACACACACACACACACACACACACACACACACACACACACACACACACACACACACAAACTCACACACACACACACACACACACACACACACACACACATACACACACACTTGCTCAAACATGTGTTTGATACCATTCCTCACTCCATTCCATGCATTACAATGAGCCCGTCCTCCGATTTCTACCTCCACCAGCCTCCCCTGGCCTCTACTATTCTGTCCCCCCATCTACCCCTAAGAACCCCCCTCCTCCCATCTATATCCACCCCAGCAGAGCTGAGTTCTCCCTAGTGTTCGTGGAAAATGTCTTATATAAGTCCTGATTGTAAGCCCCGCCACTCGACCACTGTGTGTGTGTGAGTGTGTGCGTGTGTGCGTGTGTGTGTGTGTGTGTGTGTGTGTGTGTTCTCTTTGTTTATCTGGGCCACAGAGGGGAGAGACGTGCCAACATCACTCTGTCTCACCTGTGGCCAGTCTCTGGGGCAACAGCCTGCGTGTGTTTGTGTGTGTGTGTGTGTGTGTGTGTTTGGTGTGTGGGTTTACAGTATGTCCTCTATACTGTCTCTTTTTCTCCCAGATCAGACTGGTCAGCTGCTTTGTGATGAATTAAGTCTTAAAGGGCCCTGATGTGTGTGTGTGTGGGAGGGGGGGGGGGGGAGTCTGCTTTCTTGTGCTTGAGTCAGGGAAAAACTGTGCATCGTCGCAAACAAATACCTTGTCTCATCCTGCCATCAATCAACAGACCTAGCAGTGCAGAGCCCTCATTGTGACATTGTGTTCATATGGGAGTGAGAGTGTGCATGTGAGAGTGTCGTAAAATTGAATAGGGGGTAAAGATATTTAGAAGATAACCGGTATGTCCGTTCATGCGTGTGTGTGCGTATTTGTGTGAGGAGCGAGGTGTGTGTGTGTGTGTGTGCGTGTGTGTTTGTGTGTGTGTGTGTGTGTGTGTGTGTGTGTGTGTGTGTGTGTGTGTGTGCGCTATAATCACACACCCTGGGACTGTTGTTATCCTGACAGACACCCACTTCACAGCTCAGAACACACTCCTCACAGCCGTCATGCCTGGCATGCCTCAGGGGCCAATCACCTCCCTCCTCCACCACTGCAAATCAGAATCAGGCTAGGCTATGTCATTTTGGTCAACTAAAAGGCTTTCTACACTTTTTATCTCTCTACTCTACTGGGGGAGGTAACATGGAATTACAGTGACAACTACGAGTGCAACGAATGCATGTGACATCCACGCATTTGACCACTTCGTATTTCGTTCCATGCATTACAGTGAGCCCGTCCTCCGATGTCTACCTCCACCACAAGAGTAGGGCAGTTTCTCTAGGGCCTGGGTGATGCCTTATCACAATGATCATGTTGGTTAGTAGTGGGTCTGTTTGCGTGAGGCCTCTGTTGTTTCTAAACAGCAGTGTTATCAGGGGTTGAGGTCCTTGGTTAGACTGTTAACACAGACAAAGGGGCCCCTTATCGAGAAGGACCGCAGGGACACTGCTGTGACCTCAGTCAGAGAGCTGCTCTGTGTATATATAGATAACAGCAGGCAGCCTCCCCAAGCTCTACTACAGGACCTGCTGTGTGTGTGTGTGTGTGTGTGTGTGTGTGTGTGTGTGTGTGTGTGTGTGTGTGCGCGTGTGTGTAATGGCATCAGCTGATCCACTCTGCGTATATTGGAACACGAAGCTGTGTCTCTGCTGCTGCATTTTGTGCCCTGTTCATTTATAACTGCCACATAAGCCATAGAAATGAGTACTCGTATAGAGACGAGAGAGAGAGAGAGAGAGAGAGAGACTCCCAGCTCTGCCCTCTACAACATAACATTGTCTTAACACTGGGGATGACTCTGCTGCTTGCAGGGGTAGGGGTGGGGTTGGGGTTGAGGGGTTCACCGCAGATCAGCAAGGTCATGCAGGGAGTCCATCCACTCCCCTGGGATTGTTGAGGCAGAGCGAAATCATTGTTGACGAGACCCTTTGCACCGCTGTTAAATGGAGTCTGGTTTTGAGATGCTGTCTGCATACCAAACAACACACACACACACGCACGCACGCACGCATGCACACACACACACACACACACAGACACACAGACACACACAGACTGTTAAAGGGAGTTAAAGGGTAAGACTAAAGCAGAAAGATAAAGCTGTCTCCCTCTCAGGAGGCTATGGACCACACAGTGATTTAGAGACCCAGGGGTAGTGCTGGGGGTTTTAAGCCTAGGTATACCCGTGGGAGTAATGGATTTGGTCTGATTTTATCTATAGATTGATGGTTCCTTTTCTAGCATCTCAGGGTATTTGCAACTGCAATCTGCAATGTTCTTTTGAAATAGCCCTCCTCCATAGTTGCAGAGTCAGCATCAGTCATCAGTTTGTACAGTAAAAAAAATCAAATAGGTCAATCTGAAATATTGAATGTAAGCGCAGCAACGAAGCAGCATATAGTAGAGGTTATGCCATGAGTCAACATTTGTTTGAATAATGGTGATATGGAGCTATTCTTGTCCACAAAGCCCAGCTCTAGAGTTTCAGCACCATGGACAGAGCACAGTGTGTGTGTTTGTGTGTGTGTTTGTGTTTGTGTGTGTGCGTGTGTGTGCGTGTGTAATATAGTAACATCTCATGTAAAGTATTCCAAATGGTTCTCAAGGGACTGGAGATGAGATAACCAGCTGCCAGATTCTATAAAAGCGTTTACTGTTAAATGGATGATGTCATACACTGGC